>NC_143484.1:12201337-12312804 GCF_027475165.1 Benincasa hispida | reverse complement strand
CACCTTTGGGTTCGCCGGATCTAGCAATTTTAGGTTAGCCTTTTGTGAAGTTGGGTGGAAGTTTGGGCCATATTAAGTTTGGAATGAAGGTTAACTTATTCGAATTATTTTTGGCCTTAGTTTTGAATCGAGGAAACTATTGGAGTGGTTATCCAACGGGTTCGAGATCGTTCGACAAGAGTTTTTGTAAGGATTATAGCCTTATTGTTGGTTGGTGGACATGCTCTGATTTCTAAACTAGGTTTGACTTAACCCTTGTATCTTTAAGGTTCTAAGTTGTCGTCCTTTGGGGAGTTAAAATCTGTTGGAAGGAGATTTTGGAGTGGTTGTTAACCAAGTTCTTTGGGTAAGCTATTGGGTATTGTCGTTTTGAATCTGAATTGTCGCAATTATTTTTGGACTGAAACTTAATGGTTGTATTCATATGGTAGGGTCGTTTCTTCAAGCTGCAGCCACCGTTTGATTGTTTGAGTTTATCTGGGGATTTTCGATTAAGGTAAGTAATCTTATCACTGGAACCGCCCACGAGCCAGACTCTAGTTGTATGCTAGCATGATAAGTGTATGTTATGGTAACTGTTAGCATGTTGATTGACAATATAACTTGAATCAAAGTATAATCTGGCACAAATTCTGATTTGTTTACATACATACCTAAGTGCTTGATCGTTAGTATGTGATAATATGTGTTTTCATATGTCGATGTCTGTTCTGCTGGCGTTGAGGCATACTTGTATGTTGTGGCTTTATGATATAAGTTATACATGGATGATGTATAATATGTTGTTAAGAATTGTGGGTATGTGATGCAGCCATGGTATTAAGGATTTTTATGTATGTTTTAGAACCGTACAATGTTGAATCTTAGCATGTTAAGACTGTGTGAATATCCTCATTGATTAGTTAGATGCTCACCAGTTTGTGTTTCCTTCGAGATTCACCAGTTTTTTGTTTCCTTCGGGATTCACCAGTTTTTGTTTTCTTTTGAGATTCACCAGTTTGTGTTTCCTTCGAGATTCACCAGTTTTTTGTTTCCTTCGGGATTCACCAGTTTTGTGGGCATACTTAACTACAATAGGATAGGACTCAGTCTCTTATATGTTACATGTATTTATGTGCCATATGTGGGTATCTAGAGGACATAGATTCCTAGCCTGACCCCAGTGGTAGGGTTACTTACTGAGTATTTTATACTCATTCTTTCTTATGTTGATGTTTCAGGTAAGGGTAGAGATGCACCGGCGATGGCGCAGCGGAATTCATGATCGAGCCACTGGGACTAGTCTTTACGCTTCCGCGTCATGAGATTTAGAGTTCTTTTCATGTTTCCCTTAATGTTTAGTTTTGATGTTTGAAACTTATTATTAAGAATTGTTTTTCATATGTACTTATTAACCTTTATGATTTCTGGGTACCCTATTATTGTTTTTAACAATTGTATTTAATAAATGTCTTTTGAACTTCTCTTGTTTTTAATTAGCATTTATTTCAAATGACTAAGCGTCATTTTAAATTCTTTACATGCATTTATTTTAGTAATGGCCTTACCTAGGTCCTAGGAGGTCGGGTCGTTACAGTTGGTATCAGAGCCCATGTTTTGGGTTCTGTAGACTGACTTACTATGTAAGTCTAGATAGTCCCTGTGACCAGTAATGAATTCCTCATCATCGCTAGGTACATTCTATTAATGAAAGTTTCCATATGTATATGAGGACAGTGATGTAGTGTTTTAAACACATGATGTCTGAGAGAGGCTCAAAAATAGTTAGCTAACGTACAAATTTATGACAGGACATGGCACCTAAATGTAGAACAAGGAAAATAGTTAGAGAAGAAATACCAGCAGAGAGAGAAGGGAGTAATCAAACTGCTCCGGCGGCGCCAATTTCGCCTATGACCCAAGTGGATGAAAAGGCAATGGAAGCCCGAATTAGTGAAGCTGTTGCAACTGCTCTGATGGGGAAGCTGTAGGAGCTGATCCGTAGCACGATGGCAGGACAGCCTGCCCAGACTCAGGCTCAAGAGGAACCGGTGCCACCCGAGCCGTTACGACAAACCTGCCCGCAGGACAATGACACACAGAGCTTATCTCTCGAGGCCAAACATTTAAGGGATTTTCGGAAGTATGGCCCTCGCCCCTTTGATGGATCGTTAGGAGACCCCACCAAGGCAGAATTGTGGTTGTCATCCATTGAGACAATTTTTCGTTTTATGAGGTGCGAGGAAGAACATAAACTGGAATGTGCAGTCTTCATGCTGACTGGTAACGCGTCAATCTGGTGGCGTTCGACAGAAAAGATGATCGATATCAGAGGTGACCTTGCAACCTGGGAACAGTTCAAGGAACGTTTTTATGAGAAGTACTTTTCGGCCAACACCCGATACAATAAGCAGGCAGAATTCTTGAACCTGAAGTAGGGCGTTATGTCAGTGGAGGAGTACGAGAAAGAATTTGATAAGCTGTCTCAGTTTGCTCCTGAGCAAGTGGCCACCGAGGCAGCGAGGACCGAGAGATTTATCCAGGGCCTGAGGAGCAGGTTGCGAGGGATGGTGCATGCCTTGGATCTCAAGACTTATGCTGCGGCACTGCGAGCTGTGTGAGGATTGATGCTGACTCCTAGGGGGGAGAGGAATACAGGAGGTCACTCGGGATTGGAACCTCCGCAGGGCAGAAAAGGAAGGCTGAGCACGGGACTCTTGAACATCAGCAGAGGGGTCAGAACACTGTGCATGTTCCACATCAGTAGGGACAACAGAGTACCCAAGCTGGGAATGGCAGGGAGGATAGATCGATATGCACCACTTGCGGTAAGCAACACTGGGGACGTTGTTTAGCCGGCTCTGGGAATTGTTTCCGATGTGGTCAGAAGGGACATATGGCAGATAGATGCCCAAGGAAGAATGCGCTTGAGCACAGAAGCTAGCCCGTAGGATCATTCCAGGGAGGCCCGAACCGCCAGCAACAGTAGGGAAAGGTATTTTCTACCACTCGGCATGAGGCCGAGAAGTCAAGCACCGTGGTGACAGGTACACTTCCCATTTTGGGACACCATGCTCTTGTTTTATTTTACTTTGGTTCTTTGCACTCGTTTATATCTGCTATATTTGTGAGACACGCCATGTTAGACTCAGAATCGTTGCAATTTGCATTGTCTCTTTCCACTCCATCGGGAGAGATTATGTTAGCTACAGAAAAGATAAAGGCATGTTAGGTAGAGGTAGCCAACCGTACATTAGATGTAACCCTGATAATTTTAGATATGCGCGATTTTGATGTTATATTAGGCATGAATTGGTTAGCTGCTAACCATGCTAGCATAGATTGTTCTCGTAAGGAAGTTATCTTTAAACTTCCTACAGGAGCCAGTTTCAAGTTTAAAAGGGTTGGGACTGTAGTCCTACCCAAGGTGATATCCGCATTGAAGGCCAATAGGCTATTCGACCAAGGAGTCTGAGGCTTTATGACTAGTGTAGTAAAAACAAGGAAGAATGAAGTTACCTTGACTTCAAAGCCAGTAGTGAAGGATTTTCCAGATATGTTTCAGAAGACCTTCCCGGATTGCCCCCGCAGCGGGAGATAGATTTTGCTATTGAATTAGAGCCAGGCACAACCCTATTTCGAGGGCCTTGTACAGGATGGCCCCGACAAAGTTGAAGGAATTAAAGGTCCAATTGCAGGAGTTGTTGGACAAGGGTTTCATTCGTCCTAGCGTGTCACCATGGGGTGCACCCATTTTGTTCGTGAAAAAGAAGAATGGATCGTTACGTCTATGCATTGACTGCAGAGAGTTGAACAAGGTGACCGTCAAGAACAAATATCCCCTTCCCAGGATCGATGATTTGTTTAACCAGTTACAGGGAGCTACGGTGTTCTCTAAGATTGACCTCCGGTCAGGGTACCACTAGCTGAGGATAAAGGACAGTGACATACCCAAGACAACCTTTCGTTCGAGGTATGGACATTATGAATTCATAGTGATGTCATTCGGCCTATCGAATGTACCAGCAGTGTTCTGGATCTGATGAATAAGGTGTTCAAGGAATTCCTCAACACCTTCGTTATTATTTTTATTGATGATATTTTGATTTATTCTAAGACAGAGGCCGAGCATGGGGAGCATTTGTGGAGAGTTTTAGAGGCATTGAGGGCCAATAAGCTATATGCTAAGTTTTCTAAATGTGAATTTGGTTGAAGCAGGTGTCTTTTCTAAGGCATGAGGTATCCAAGGAAGGTGTCTCAGTGGATCCTGCAAAGGTGGAGGTAGTTACGGGTTAGGCTCGTCCAACCACGGTCAGTGAGGTACGCAGCTTCCTGGGGTTAGCAGGCTACTACAGACGGTTTGTGAAGGATTTCTCTCGCATAGCCGTCTCATTAACTCAGTTGAACCGGAAGGGGGCAACATTTGTTTGGAATGAGGCTTGTGAAAGCAGTTTCCAGGACCTCAAGCAGAGGCTGGTTTCAGACCCAATTCTCACAGTATCGGACGGATCAGGTGGTTTCGTCATTTTCAGTGATGCATCCAAGAAGGGGTTGGGATGCGTATTGATGCAGCATGGTAGAGTAGTTGCTTACGCTTCACGTTAGCTGAAGAAGCACAAACAGAATTATCCCACGCATGACTTAGAGTTAGTAGCAGTGGTTTTTGCTCTCAAGATCTGGAGACATTACTTGTATGGAGAATAGATACAGATTTTCACCGACCACAAGAGTTTGAAGTACTTTTTCACTCAAAAGGAGCTAAACATGAGGCAACGAAGGTGGTTGAAACTAGTAAAGGATTATGACTGTGAAATTTTGTACCACCGGGGAAAGCAAACGTAGTGGTAGATGCTTTAAGCAAAAAGATGGCCCATTCCGCAGCTCTTATTACCGGACAGACTCCCCTATGCAGGAAACTGGAGAGGGCAGAGATTGCAGTAGTCGTGGGTAAGGTTGCAACACAGTTAGCACAGTTGTCGGTGCAACCAAGCCTAAGGCAGAAGATTATTGATGCGCAGCGAGATGACCCTTATTTGGAGAAGAGAGTTCGTAGAGTGAAGTCAGGCCAGGATAGCGAATTCTCTATGTCAGCAGAAGGCGGCCTCATTTATCAGGGGCGTCTGTGTGTGCCGGCGGTTAGTGACATTAAGGATGAGCTGTTGTCAGAGGATCATAGTTCCCTATTCTCGGTCCACCCCGGCAGCACCAAGATGTACCAGGATCTGAAACGCTACTATTAGTGGAATGATATGAAAAGAGAGGTTGCGGAGTTCGTCAGTAAGTGTTTGGTGTGCCAGCAGGTGAAAGCCCCAAGGCAGAGGCCAGCAAGCTTGTTACAACCATTAAACGTACCAGAATGGAAGGGGGAGCATGTGTCTATGGATTTCATCGTGGGTTGCCTCGGACAGTTAAAGGTTTCACTGTGATATGGGTCGTTGTAGACAGACTTACGAAGCTAGCACATTTCATACCTGGAAAGTAGACCTTTTCAGTGAATAAGTGGGCACAGATATACATGAAGGAAGTGGTAAGATTGTATGGAGTACCCGTGTCCATTGTGTCGGATAGAGACCCTCGTTTTACGTCTAACTTCTAGAAGAGTCTCCAAGAGGCATTGAGAACCAACTTCAGTACAGCGTTCCACCCTCAGACTGATGGGCAGACAGAGAGATTGAATCAGATACTAGAAGACATGTTGCGTGCCTGTGCCATAGAGTTTTTTGGAAATTGGGATGCTTACTTGCACTTATTGGAGTTTGCGTACGATAACAACTACCAGTCCACTATTGGGATGTCACCCTTTGAGGCCCTATATGGGAAGAGTTGCAGGTCCCCTATGTGTTGAGATGAGGTAGGAGAGGGGAGATTGTTAGGACCTGAATTGGTGCAGACCACAAATGAGGCCATATAGAAGATCAGGGCTCGTATGCAGATAGCCCAGAGCAGACAGAAGAGCTATGCCGATGTAAGACGTAAGGACCTGGAATTTGAGATTGGGGTAAAATTGTTCTTAAAGGTGGCACCCATGAAGGGTAATCTAAGGTTTAGCAGGAAAGAAAAGTTGAGTCAGAGATTCATTGGACCTTTCGAGGTCTTGGAGCGAGTTGGCCCTGTAGCTTACCGTTTGGCCTTGCCTCCAGCATTGTCTTCAGTTCATAATGTCTTCCATGTCTTGATGCTAAGGAAGTATGTGGCAGACCCGTCCCATATAGTTGAATATGAGCCCTTACAGTTGAATGATAACTTGAGCTACGAGGAGAAGCCCATAGAGATTCTTGCCAGAGAAGTAAAGACATTGCGCCGTCGGGAAATTGCTTTTGTGAAGGTTCTATGGCAGAACCACCAGTTCAGGGAAGCCACCTGGGAGCGAGAGGACGAGATGAAGGCCCAGTACCCGAAGCTTTTTCAAGGATGAACTTTCGAGGACGAAAGTTCTTTGAGGGGGGAAGAATGTAACATCCCACACCTTTTTATTTATTTATTAATAATGTAATACTTTTCCCTTTTCAGTAATTGTCCTTAGTTGAAGGGCATGTTTGGAATTCTGAATTTAAAGTATAAATGCGAGGATTTAAGTATCGTCGTGGAAATTATTCAATTTTCAAATTCAATTTGAAAAGTTATAGTAGGAATTAATTATTTTTGGAAAAAAGAAAGGGATTAAATAGTATAAAGTGGGTTAAGGAAAGGATTTAATTAAAGATATAATATTTTCCTTTATTATTATTATTATTAGTTTTTTTAAAATAAAAGGGCTCCCACCCCTCACCTTCTCATCACCCACGCGGGCCCCCCCTCCCCCCCCCCCCCCCGGATTTCTTCTTCCTTGCTGCACGCCAAGCCGCCGCACCCAAGTCACCGTGTGCCTCCAACCGACCGCCGTTCGTCGACCTCGAAGCGCCGCACGTCCACTTTCAATCGGTCGCACCACTGCCCCAGTCGCCCAGCCATCGACCTCCCTCCAATTGCGTTGTTCGCCGTTCGTGGGTTTCAACCGACCAGATCCCACCAGTTAGACCATGCCCTCGCCATCGCGCCTCCCTTCGCCGAACGAGTCGGACTGCCGCCGCTAACAGAGTAAGGTCTTTCGACCTTTAACTCTATCACCTGGATGTCATTAGATTAAGGCTTAGAATTCTCCTTAACCTCACGTTGCAAGCATGGAGTGACGTCCTCATCATCATTGGAGTAGTAGCAGTCTGCAAGGAACTCGGCCTCCGAGGTATAGATGATGGACTACTCTGGCATGCTTTCAAGTTTCTGCATGGCCTTGTTCAACTAGGCAACATGGGTGATCAATCCATGGAGCCGAACTTGAAAATTCTTCTAAAATTTTTTTGTATCCTGCCGAAACTGAGAAGTACTATTAGCAAGTTTAGAAACTAAAAACTCCAAAGTCATACCTAGGCACGAATCTCCAAGAAGTGGTTCCTGCTCCTCCACCATGTTGACATGGACTACCTCATGCCTCTGAGTCTTAGGAAAATCAAAGGAATGTTCTGGCAACGGCTCGTCCGACCTCCCAGTTGTAGTTGCAAGTCCAGCAACAAGGTCACTAAGACTTTGCAAGTTAGTTCTAGCCTCTACATCAGGTAAAGACTCTCATGTTGGATGCGCTCGAACTTTTGCTGCCTACGGAGGTTGTCCTACTCAATCTTAAAAGATCTATCAGCAAGCTCCATAACTAAAGCCTCTAAAGACATACCTGACCTTGAAGACTAAGCATGAGTCGACTGGTATGGTGCTATGAAATCTTGGCCACCAAAGCCTTGTTGTCATCTTGAGTATCTATGACCAAAGGACACCTCCCACAAAGAATGGTGAGGCTTGTAGTCCCAAGGACCACAATACCCCTCCTCGACGAATCCACATGGTGCTGGCATCCACTCCAACCTCAGGCATGCTTGCGTGGGATGCCCCTTGAGTAGGAAACTCCCGCACACCTCTACTTGTTGCGATCTCCTTTTCACCAACTGGCCAACCAAGGAAGTCAACTCCGAAAGCTCGTGACAAAGGCAACCTATCTCGTCATCAACATTTGCTACTTGGCCTTTGGAAGTCAAAGATTTATTTAGAAATCATGCCATGCTTAACTGACACAAAAAGAAAAGAAATCAAAGCAAAATAAATTTTAACAAAAAACTAACTAAGAAGAACTAATTGGCTTCCTCGGCAACGATGTCGATTTGGAAGGTTGTCGAATTTACCATAGCCCGTTAACCGCACGTGCACAAATAATATTTATAAATCACCACACTAATTACTTATACTACATAGTAGTACAAGCAGTATGTCCGGGGTCGAATCTCAGGGAAGCGCGGATGATTAGTTCATCAAGTTTGTTTTTAGTTAAAGTGATAAATGGGGGGAGGGGATTGATATGGTTGGATAATTGAAATTGCATGAAAATAAAAATTCAAGAAAAGTAAAAATAGAAGCGCAATTAACCAAGATGTCTTAGTTTAGAGGAACGGATTTGCCCAATGTAATTTAGATCATCGACCCAATTTATGACTCAAATTTCTTATTTATGCTTAGCCCAATTGATTGGAATCCCAACCATGGTCCTAATTATCTAAGTACTCAAAATGCACAAAAAACGAATCCGCTCCATACAAATTAACGAATCGCATTAAAGTCTAAGGATTACGCTAAGATGAGTTTTAATTTCCAACGTCGAATTAAACAATCAATGTGCTTTTTCTCTAGGCTGCTAGGAACAGACTTTTTGTCTAACTAACCTAGTGCTTCTAATATGATTATCCTATAAATACGTGTCAGATATTACAAGGTAATCTCAAAGTGTTAAAATTTACATGAAAAAATTATTGGGCGTCAATCAACAATAAAAAATCATGCAATTCATAGATATAGATTCAAATCAAAGCCCATAAACATGTTCGAATAAATCATTAAATTAAAATCTCATAAATTACATCGTGTTTCTCCAAATCCTTAAACTAAGAAACCGACATCTTACCTTCCTATAGGGGATGAGAAGTTACAATCCAGCATTACTCGATTAACTACTAAAGAAACATCGCAAAATACAAGTGGATAAGGGAAAAGAAGGGAAAAATCGATAGGAGGCCAAAGGTGGGCGTCCTCTTTCTGACATAAAAGGGAAGAACTTATATAGGGCAGTGTCGCAGCATCTCAACGCTACCTAGCATGCGCATTGGTCATTATGTTCGCAGCATTGCAATGCTACCTTGTTTTGTCCAATACGGGCAACTACTGCCTTATAGCATTGAGCAACACTCGTCTGGGCGTTGCAATGCTCCGTCTAAGGATGTTTTTGTCCATTCACGTCCCTTTGAAGCCCAATTGTTGAAATTAGCTCCTTATTACTCCAAATTAACCCCAAATAGCTCATAACGATCGGTTCTACCTCTAAGATACTCGATACTTACAAAATCATTAAATAAATGCACTAAACATAGTAATGACCTAGAATTAAGTAGAGGAAAATAACACATTTTCGGTGCTATCAATTCCCAAAGCAAAGATGATCCTGTTGAAGATGGAAACGAAGGGTGGATAGTTGTGACTTGTTGAGAAAGAAGACAACCAAATTCCACTCAAAAAGAGTCATGCTCCTATCGCGGCTATAGAAGAGGGAACATAACTCATAAAAAGAAAGCTAAAAAGATGACATGGAAGCCTAAGCTTGCTAAGGAAGAAGATGAGGACTTCCCTCAACTTCGACAGTCAGTAACTTTAGTAGAATTTCTCCCAAGAAGCTTCCTTAATAATCATCCAGTGAAAGTATCAGAAGTTTTTGCATGTCACGCTATCAGCATAGTGGAAGTCGACAACAATCATATAACTACTGAAGAATTCGGTGATTCAAAAGAAATTAAGCAAAGAATTTTTGTCTTTGATCGTATCAAGCCTTCAACTACTCGATCTTCAGTCTTCCAAAGATTGAATATGGCCACGATAGAAGAAGAAAACCAATGTCCAACATCTACTTCCACTCAAGCTTCAGCCTTCAAAAGGCTAAGTATCTTCACATTAAAGAAAGATTGATTTTCAACATTTGTTTTTTATCATCTCAAAATGACAAGCGAGTAACATGAAAGAAAGATGAAAACCTTGAAGGCAAGACCATTTCATGAAGTAAACAACGAGAAGAAGATTCACAATCGTGCCCCATTACGCATGAAGAGGAAGTTGTCTGTTGATATAAATACAAAAGGTTCCTTGATGGTGAAGCCAAAGCTCATCATATTGACGAATCCTACAAATGAAGTGGATGATCAAAGCCATGATGAACTAAGAGCTTCTAAAGTTTAAATGTAGAAGCTCCTTATCACAAGAGCATAAACTACATGTTGCTCCTGGCCCACATGATCTTAAAAGGTGAACGACTCAAAAAAAAAATCGTTTGAACTACGTTATGACTTGATCCCTATTTATTATAAAGGATACGTAGGTAGCTTGATGGAAAATTCAAGTTCAATCCGGTAAAAAAAATCTCTTGAACTACGCCATGACTTGATCCCTTTCTTCAAGGGTTCTAGGAAACTTAAAGAAATTTAAGTTCAGTCTATTAGAAATGGTACCACAACCACATAAGTGTGACAATACAAGATTGATGTTGTTCATCCCCATTATAGAATGTCACTCCAAATTGAAGATGGTCCTCTCTTTGAGAGCAACACTTAAAATTAAAGATGTCCATCCCTCGTAAGGAGGTAGCACTGTAAATTAAAGGCACACACTTAGAATAGCACTTCGGTTCCTCTTCAAAGTCAAGTTTGGAGGTTTCGTTGCTTCCTATTCCAAGTTCAAGTTTGGTGTGGCTTCGCTGTTTCCTCTTCAAAGCTCAAGTTTGGTGCAACTTCGCTCCCTCTCCAAAATGTTGGTGTAGTTTCACTCCTCCAAAAATATTGGTGTAGCTTCACTCCCTCTAAAAACAATGTTGGTACAAGTCAACCTCTTCTCTAAGAGTGTTGTTGCAATTCTGCCTTCTCTACAAAAATGTTGGTGTAGTTCCATCTCATCTCCAAAGATCAAGTTTGGTTTTCCAGGCTCCGCCTCATATGTGAGTGATAACGGACAAAAATGCACGTTATTACAAAGCAAAAATATAAACCAATGAAGGATAGCGATGGTAAAAATATATAAAATCGTGTCCAAAAGCATTAAATTTAGAACAATGCGATCGCATGCGTCCATCACATTAAAGAAGCTAATTTATGTATTTTGTGCAGAAAAATGCGTTGGCGCAAGGAAGAATCACGATCCAAGGAAATCAGCGTCCGAGCGCTTAAGAGATTGCGACCGCAAGGCTATGCGATCGTTTTTGTTTGCGAAAATCTGCTCAAGAAGGTGGCCACATAAGAGACGGCGCATCAAGGTGAAAGCTTAATAAATCACGATGGGACAGAAAGCTTATGACGATCGAATTCGAATTTAGTTGACAAGCTGTTAACGATACACTGTAGCAAGTACACTAAACTTTTCGGTGAAAATTATTCGGCGTATCAAACAGAGAATTAATGACATCCCATCAGTACAATCATTTGAGAGAAAAAGCTTTTCACCCTGAAGCTCTATAAATACCGAAGGCCACCTTCGTTAAAGGAGTTCAGTTCAGTTCTATTCCAGCTGAGCCATATAAAGAGTTCACCATACAGAATATAGTTAGCCTAGAAGGCGGAGGCGAGAGAAGAGAGAAGACGCCAGAAGATCGATCCTGGTCAGCTCGAAAGAGTGTCGGGAAGCGTTGAGAATGGAGAGAGGGCCGACTCTTACGAAAGCAAGAATATTCTTTGAGTAGAGTAGAGAAAAATAGTGTAAAAGCCTTGGAAAGCAAGAAATTGCTACCAGGCTCCCTTTTTTTATTTCCCATTGTCATTCTGTATTTTGATTTCATTTATAGAATGGAACCTGCATTTCTACATCCGTTCACTCTCTCTACATTACGCATGAGTAACTAAACTTTCGAATGGGTTGAGAAGTACTTAGCTAGCATGACCTAAAATATTCATTGTATGCGATCATCTTGTCTTATGTTGCGTCCATCACCCATTTAGAGCTACTCGAGAGAGAGTCTAAAGAAAGAACCTAAGACTTAAGAGAGCTAGCTTAGAATCTAGACTTGAGAAAGCAAGATTAGATCCACATGAGCAAGAGATGAGATAAGCTTTGTTTGCTAACATGCATCGCATGCACCCTAGAAATAGGTTATGGTAGTATGTGGTCACCTTGGGTATGTGTGTGTCATTCATCATTGCATAGACAAGAATAGAGGCTTAGACATAAGTCCTATAGACATCATCGCATATAACGCATGCGTTCTAAAACTAGGAGCTATAGCATTTTCATTGAGAGATGACTTGCTATGTTTGTATGTAGCATGATTGCATAATGTGAATGCAATCTTAGGAAGTGTTAGCTAAAACTCTTCTCAACCTATTCCCCTGCATACTCATTGTATCTTTTGTATTATTGACTCTTTTCTCAATTCTGCCACATAGAATCTATACATTAAACAAACATACCAACCAATGCATTGTTTTATTGGTCACCACAAAGAAATCTAAAATCATCGTCGCATACTGTCTCCATAGTCCCTATGTTCGACCCTAGGCTTACTAGAGCAACTTAGTAGGGTTTATACTTGGATCTTGCTAAGAAAACTTGCATGCACAACGCATACACCACCATCGAAATTTAAACCATTATTTCATCGCATTAACCATGCATAAAGTTTTTGGCGTCGTTGTCGGGGACTACGACAGTACAAGTTTGTTCTAACGGTAACTTTCTAATTTTCTTTGCAGACTTTCCATCTCTGTGCACTGCTTCTCCTTAGGTAAGGGAAGAAGCTAAGGAGAAGCGGACGTTGTATGAGAGAAGGACAAAATCTTGAGCCGGATTATGACCAGAGATTAAGAGAACTTTCTGAAGAAGAAAAAGAAACAGCCGCCAACGACAACAAGAGAAAAATCCCAATATGGCCAAGCAACTAGAAGACAGAGCATCAAATGCAAATAATATCATGGCGAATCCCATCCTCTTGGCGAACGATCGCAATAGGCCCATCTGGGACTATGCGTCGCCCAACCTTTATGATTTCTCACAAGGAATCATAAGGCCTGCCTTAGACGGATCGAGATTTGAAATAAAACCGGTGATGCTACAGATGATTCAAACTACCGAACTGTTTGGTAGTAGGCGTGGCGAGGATTCGCATGCCCACCTCCGGAGTTTTATTGAGATCTGCAATACGTTTGTGTTCCCAAACATATCTGCTGAGGAGGTTCGATTAACACTATTCCCATTTTCATTGCGTGACCATGCACGGAAATGGGATTATTCTCTCGAACCAGGGGAGATTACATCATGGGAACAAGTAATGGAGAAGTTCATGAAGAAGTACTTCCCCTCGATAGAAAATGCCAGAAGTAGGAAGTTGATCACTAATTTTGAACAGGATATTGATGAATTGCTCAGTGATGCCTAAGCGAGGTTTAAAAGGTTGGTAAGAGATTGCCCGCATAATGGCATACCAGATTGTTTATAGATGAAAATTTTCTACCACGGTTTGAACCCTACATCATAGACGGCTGCCAATGCGGCAACAGTCAGAGGTCTGTTTGACAAAACATATGATGAGGCTAAGAACATACTTGATCGCATTTCAAAAAATCACGAAGACTGGAGAGAAAGCGATCAGAGACTGAGAATTAAAGACAGCGACGCAAATAATGGGACCATCGCACCCCTGCAAAACCAAATGACTACAATGATGAATTTGATACAAGGAATCGTAATCAGCAGCCCAGGAACGCAAAGAGGGCAGGTCAACGCAATCAACCAAGCGAGCACAAGTTGTGCTACTTGCGGTGAAGGCCATCCAATGGAAGAGTGTCCGAGGAACCCACAGTCTGTCTATTTCGTGAATAATAATCCATTTTCCAACACGTACAACCCTGGGTGGAGAAACCACCCTAACTTCACGTGGAAAAATCAACAACAAAATTTCCAACCAATGGCGCAAAAAGAAGGGCCACCAGGATTTTTTCCACAAATAAACAATCAAACGTAAAATCAAGCTAACAGTTCGCAGGCGCCGCAACCTTCATCTTTGGAGAGCTTACTGAAGCAATATATTGAAAAGAATGAAACAATGCTTCAGAACCAAACAATGTCTATCCGTAATTTTGAAATTCAGATAGGACACATTGTGGGCGAACTCAAGAGTAGACTGCAAGGGACACTGCCGAGTTCAATAGAACTCCTGCGCAACCCAGGGAGTACGGGAAAGGAGCAATGCCAAGTTGTGACATTACGAAGTGGAAAGACAGTGGCGGAGGAGAAGAAGAAGCCAAGCCGGACTGCTCCAATTGCGATGGAACCACAGACCCCGTTGACTCAAGAAGAAATAGAAGAAAAGAAGGCGATGGAACTGGAGATTGCGTCCACTTCGAAGTCGAAAGAACAGGGAACCCTGAAAATACAACTGCCACCATTCCCCCAGAGACTTAAAAAGGAGAAAAATGATGAAGTGCAGTATCAACGCTTTATGGACATGCTGAAACAGTTGCATATTAACATTCCTTTCTGATAACGGGCAGAAATGCACGTTATCATAGTGCTAAGATCTTAAACAATGTTGGATTGCATTGATGAAATATATTACTTTGCGTCCATTAAGCATCAATTTCGTAATATTGCAGTCGCATGCGTTCAGCGCATTAGAACTATTGATTTTTGTATTTTTGTGCAGAATATGCGTTAACGCAATGCAAATATTGCGATTATAGGAATTCATTGGTCGAGCGCAACTTCATCGAAAGGCTTTTCGTTGATCGTGCTCGCAAACATTCGCCTGAGAAGGATCGTCGAAACTTGGTCAGCGCAACATGGTGGGCACATCTGGGTGAAAGGCCAATTAAGAGCGATGGGACAGAAAGCTGATGACTGTCAAATCCAAATTAAGTTGACAGCCGATAACGGTCACAAAGTACATTCAGCTTTATCGATAACAATCATTCAGCGCGTCAATCAGGAATTAAGGCTGTTCCATCGTACAATCGAGAGAGAGAAGCCGACTTTCACCATTGATGATCTAGAAATACCAAGTGTATTCTTCAGAAAAGGGGTTCACCGTTTTTACAACTAGTTTCTTCTGTTCATAATTTTCCTTTCCATTTAAGGTGGAGCAAGAGAAGAGTGGTGGCGTCAGAGATTGCTCAGGGCAACTCGAAAGAGAACCTTGGGGCGTAAGAGCAGAGACCGGGCTGACTCTCGCGAGAGCGAGATTATTTTTAGAGCACGATTAGAAACAGTGTAAACGCCTGGCAGCAAGAAATTACTACCAGACTCTTTATTATACTTGCATTGTTATTTGTACTTCATCTTCACATCTATTCAATAGAAGTTCTATTTCTACATCTGCTCACTCTCTTAATACACATGAGTAGCTAAACTAGTTGAATGGGTTGAGAAGAACTAAGCTAACATGACCTAGGAAGTTCATTGCTTGCGATTGTCTTGTTTTATGCTGTACAAAATACCCTTTAGAGTTACGTGAGAAAGAGTCTAAAGAAAGAACCTAATGTCTGGAGAGAGCTAGGTTAAAATCTGGATTCGAAAGAGCAAGATTAAGCTTGTATAAACAAGAGGGACTTAGAGATAAGCTCTGTTTGACAACTTGTGTCGCATGCATCCTAGGGATGGGAATGATATTATGTGGTCGCATATTTGTGTGGATGTCATTTTGTCAACGCATAAATAGGAATAGAGGT
Source organism: Benincasa hispida (assembly GCF_027475165.1). NCBI lineage: Eukaryota > Viridiplantae > Streptophyta > Magnoliopsida > Cucurbitales > Cucurbitaceae > Benincasa > Benincasa hispida. The sequence continues at coordinate 12,297,061 of NC_143484.1, read as the reverse complement.
TTATGTGTAAACCCTGTAAACTTATCGCATATATATCGCATGCGTTCTAGCCTTAGAAGTCGTGGTATTCGCATCGAGAGGTGAGCATGTAGCATGATCGCAAGCATGAACGCATTCTAGGGAGTGTTAGCCGAAACCTTTCTCAACCCGTTTACCGCATATTCATCACATTTCCCATTTACCAACTCTTTCCAAACTCCACCGCATTTGTTATTTAATTTTAATCAACACAATCAACAAACCAAACACTTTATTTATTTTCCTGGTTACCGCAAAGTTTTCATCAAAATTATTAACGCAATCTATTTTCACAAGTCCCTGTGTTCGACCCTAGACTTATCAGGAAACTCAAAGGAATTTACACTTGAATTCTGCTGGGGAAACTTGAGTGCATAATGCAATTTCATCAATACATATCATCCATATTTCCATTTTATAAAATACAGCATTAAGTTTTTGGCGTCGTTGCCGAGGACTTCAGAAAAATAGTTTGTTCACGGTAATTTTTTTATTTCTTTACAGGACTCTCAATCTCTGGCAAATTACGATTCGGAGGTTGAGAGGACTTTTAGAAGAAGATTAAGAGACCGCCAACAACAACAAGAAGAAACACCAAGAATGGCGGAGCAACCAGACACAAGGGCCACTAATGCAAATAATATAATGGCCAACCTCATCCAACGCAAATAATATAACACAAATAATATAAAGAAAATAATAAAATTTCCATTTAAAACCTTGATCCATCTAACGCCGGCCTCATGATTCCTGGACAGAAATCGTAGAGGTTAGGTGACGCATAGTCCCGGATGGGTCTATTGCGATCATTCGCCAGAAGGATGGGGTTGGCCATTATATTATTTGCGTTAGCGGCCCTTGCGTCTGGTTGCTCCGCCATTCTTGGTGTTTCTTCTTGTTGTTGTTGACGGTCTCTTAATCTTCTTCTAAAAGTCTCTCAATCTCTGGGTCGTAATTCGCCAGAGATTGAGAGTCCTGTAAAGAAATTAAAAAAAATACCGTTAACAAACTTTTTTGTTGAAGTCCCCGGCAACGACGCCAAAACCTTGATTCTGTATTTTATGAAATGGAAATATGGATGATCTGCGTTGATGGAATTTCGTTGTGCACTCAAGTTTCCCCAGCGGAATTCAAGTGTAAATTTCTCTGAGTTTTCTGGTAAGTCCAGGGTCGAACACAAGGACTTGTGAAAATAGATTGCGTTGATAATTTTGATGAAAACTTTGCAGTAACCGAAAAAATAAATAAAGTGTTTGGTTTGTTGATTGCGTTGATTAAAATTAAATAACAAATGCGATGGAGTTGGTAAACGGGAAATGCGATTAATATGCGGTGAACAGGTTGAGAAAGGTTTCGCCTAACACTCCCTAGAATGCGTTCATGCTTGCGATCATGCAACATGCATACAACAGTAAACCACCTCTCGGTTCGAATACCACAGCTTCTAAGGCTAGAACGCATACGATATATATGTGATAAGTCTACAGGGTTTACACACAAACCTCTATTCCTATTTATGCGATGACAAAATGACATTCACACAAATATGCGACCACATAATATCATTCCCATTCCTAGGATGCATGCGACGCAAGTTGTCAAATAGAGCTTATCTCTAAGTCCCTATCTCTTGTTTATACAAGCTTAATCTTGCTCTTTCGAGTCCAGATTTTAACCTAGCTCTCTCCAGACATTAGGTTCTTTCTTTAGACTCTCTCTCAAGTAACTCTAAAGGGTATTTTGTACAGCATAAAACAAGACAATCGCAAGCAATGAACTTCCTTGGTCATGTTAGCTTAGTTCTTCTCAACCCATTCAACTAGTTTAGCTACTCATGCATATTAAGAGAGTGAGCAGATGTAGAAATAGAACTTCCATTGAATAGATATGAAGATGAAGTACAAATAACAATGCAAGTATAATGAAGAGCCTGGTAGCAATTTCTTGCTGCCAGGCGTTTATACTGTTTCTACTCGTGCTCTAAAGATAATCTCGCTCTTGCGAGAGTCGGCTTGCTCTCTACTATTACGCCCCAAGGTTCTCTCTCTAGTTGCCCTGAGCGATCTCCGACGCCACCACTCTTCTCTTGCCTTGCCTAAAAATGGAAAGGAAAATTATGAACAGAAGCAACTGGTTGTAAAAACGGTGAACCCCTTTTCTGAAGAGTGCACGTGGTATTTATAGAGCATCAATGGTGAAAGGGGGTTTCTCTCCCTCGATTATACAGATGGGATAGCTTTAATTCCTGATTGATGTGTTGAATGATTGTTATCGATAAAGGTGAATGTACTTTGTGACCGTTATCGGCTGTCAACTTAATTTGGATTCGACTGTCATCAGCTTTCTGTCCCATCGCTCTTAATTGACCTTTCACCCAGATATGCCCACCATGTTGCACTGACCAAGTTTCGACGATCCTTCTCAGGCGAATGTTTGCGAGCACGATCAACGAAAAGCCTTGCGGTGAAGTTGCGCTCGATCAATGAATTCCTATAATCGCAATCTTTGCATTGCGTTAACGCATATTCTGCACAAAAATACAAAAATCAATAGTTCTAATGCGCTGAACGCATGCGACCGCAATACTACGAAATTGATGCTTAATGGACGCAAAGTAATATATTTCATCAACGCAATCCAACATTGTTTAAGATTTTAGCACTATGATAATGTGTATTTCTGCCCGTTATCACTTTCACTGAAGCGATTGAACAAATGCCCAAGTATGCAAAGTTTCTGAAGGACATGGTGATGAAGAAAAGAAGCACTGGTAAGTTCGCAATGGTGGCATTGATGCAAAGTTCAAAATCCATAATTCCACCGAAAATGGGCGACCCTGGAAGTTTCACAATACCCTGCTCAATTGGAGGGTTATATATTGGTAAAGCGCTTTGCGATCTCGGGGGCAACATCAACTTAATGCCCCTTTTGATCTTTAAGCAGCTGAATATGGGGCAGTTGGCGCCCACGATGGTGACTCTCCAGCCAGCTGATAGATCCCTTGTGCATCCACAAGGGAAGGTGAAGGATGTCTTGGTCACGATTGACAAATTTATATTACCAGCAGACTTCATCATTCTGGATTATGAAACGGACAAGGATGTACCAATCATACTAGGGCGACCATTTTTATCCACTGGTCGCGCTCAGATTGATGTGTACAAAGGAGAAATCAACTGAACGTGAATGGATAGAAGCTCAGGTTTGATATTATCAGAGCCATGAAATATCCGGAAGAAGAAGACCTCACTGAATCCGATGAGGAACCTAGTTTAAAAAGAAAAGTCTGAAGATGAAAATGAAGATGAGGATGCGACCACATCCATAGTAGCCTGCAATGTGATCATAGAAACAACAACCAAAGAAGACAAGCTGGCAATGAATGAAGAAAGAAAAACACCAAAACCATCCTTGGAACAACCACCAACAGTAGAGTTGAAAACCATTCCAAACCACCTAAAGTATGCTTTTCTGGGGCAGAATGAAACGCTTCCAGTAATAACTTCCTCTTCAATTCATGAAGATCAAGAAAATGCACTGCTAAGCATCCTGAGAAAATACATAAATGCAATTGGCTGGACGCTAGCAGACATTAGAGAAATTAGCCCCGCATATTGCATGCACAGGATTCGTCTCGAGGATAATAAAAAAGGATCGATCGAACATCAACAGAGACTCAACCCTATGATGAAGGAGGTCTTGAAAAAGGAGATAATCAAATGGTTAGACGCAGGGATTATCTATCCAATCGTCGACAGCATGTGGGTCACTCCCGTGCAATGTGTGCCAAAGAAAGGAGGGATGACGGTAGTCTCAAATGCAAACAATGAACTAATACTTATGAGGACCGTCACTGGCTGGTGGATTTGTATGGACTACCGCAAACTGAATGTAGTGATAAAGAAGCATCATTTCCCTTTACCTTTTATCGACCAAATGCTAAACCGCCTAGCTGAAAATGATTACTACTACTTCTTGGATGGATATGCCGGCTATAACCAAATCATGATTGCTCCTAAATATCAAGAGAAAACCACACTCACCTGCCCCTATGGAACATTTGCTTTTCGACGCATGTCGTTCGGCCTATGCAATGCACCGAGCACTTTTCAGAGGTGTATGATGGCCATCTTTTCTGAGTATCTTGAATATTCTGTAGAAATTTTCATGGACGACTTCTCAGTGTATGGGCAAACATACGAAGTCTATCTCAACAATCTAGAGAAGATACTGAAAAGATGTAAAGAGATGAACCTTGTGCTAAACTGGGAGAAATGCCATTTCATGGTGAAGAAAGGTATTGTGCTTGGGCACAAAGTCTCCAAGGATGGGCTGGAGGTGGACAAGGCGAAGATCGAGACCATTGAAAAGCTTCCACCTCTAGGGAATGTAAAGGCTGTCAGGAGCTTCTCAAAGATTGCACGACCATTGAATGCGTTGCTGGAGGCAGAAAGAGCATTTGACTTTGATGATCAATGCTTCAATGCATTCAAGATACTGAAAAACGCATTAACAACCGTACCTGTGTTGATTGCACCGGACTGGACAAAGCCCTTTGAACTAATGTGCGACGCAAGCGGATATGCGATAGGAGCAGTGCTGGCGCAAAAGAAGAAAACAATGCTACACCCCATCACGTATACGAGTAAAACCTTGAACCCTGCTCAAACAAATTACACTACCACAGAAAAAGAATTGCTTGCTGTGATATTTGCGTTGGAAAAATTCAGAGCTTACTTGCTGTGAACTAAAGTAATAATTCATACTGACCACTTGGCGATAAAATATTTGATGACAAAGAAAGATGAGAAGCCGAGATTGATTTGATGGGTTTTCCTCCTTCAAGAATTCAACATGGAAATCATTGATCACAAGGGGACGGAGAACCAAGTCGCGGACCATTAATCCAGACTAAAAAATCTAGAAGTTGACCGCAACCAGTCAGAGGTGAACGCAACTTTCCCAGACGATAAGCTATTTAAATTGAAGAACTACCATGGTATGCGGACGTGGTCAATTTTCTGGTTTGCGAACAATTTCCTGAGGATTACACAACCCACCAGAAAAGGCGGCTCAGACATGAATGTAGATCATATTATTGGGACGAGCCAAATCTTTATAAGAGTGGGTCAGACCAGATTTTGCGCCTATGCGTAACAGACGCTGCTCACCAACGCATATTATCACAATGCCATGACTCGCCATATGGAGGACACTTTGGAGGCCAACGCACAGCAGCAAAGGTGTTACAAATTGGGTATTTTTGGCCAACTTTATTTAAGGACGCAAGAGACTATGTAATGAAATGCGACTGGTGCCAACACACGGGAAACATTTCATGGAAGCATGCGATGCCCATGAACATCATCTTAGAATTGGAACTGTTCGACGTCTGGGGCATAGACTTCATGGGACCATTTCCACCATCAAATGGTCACAAATACATTCTATTGTCCGTCGACTATGTTTCCAAATGGGTAGAAGCGGTATCGTACGTTGCAAGCGATGCGACGGTAGTCTCCAAGTTCTTAAGGAAAAATATTTTCACTCGTTTTGGCACTCCACGTGCAATAATAAGTGATGAAGGCTCTCACTTTGTTAATCACATCGTCAACAATTTGTTGCCCAAATATAATATCCTCCATAAAGTGGTCACCGCATACCATCCACAAACAAATGGTCAAGCTGAAGTGTCCAATAGAGAAATCAAGCTGATATTAGAGAAGGTGGTAAAATCTTCACGAGAAGATTGGGCAATGAAGCTGGATGATGCCTTGTGGGCATACAGGACCAGCTATAAGACACCTATAGGCATGTCCCCGTATGTGCTGGTGTTCGGAAAGGCATGTCATTTACCGCTTGAGCTGGAGCATAAAGCACTGTGGGTAGTGAAAAAACTTAATTTTAACTTAAAGGCCGCAGGGGATGCAAGGAAACTTCAATTGGTCGAGCTAGATGAATGAAGAACTCACGCATATGAGAATGCCAAAATCTACAAGGATCGCGCAAAATGTTGGCATGACAAACAATTATGTGAGAAGAATCTTCAAGTCGGACAAAAGGTCTTATTATTCAATTCCTGGCTACGACTCATTCCCGGGAAATTAAAGTCACGCTGGTTCGGACCCTTTATAATTAGAGAGGTATTCCCGCATGGCGCGGTTGAGTTATCCAATGACGACGAGACCAACACATTCAAAGTCAACGGGCAAAGAGTCACGGAGAAGACTTGCACCGCGAAAACACCTCCGTGTACATGAGGAATTCTGACTAAAGAAGAAGTGGGTAGTCCTTGCACAATCATGCGATTCGGTTTCATCAGGGACGTAATTTTTGTGAAGTATCTGTTGAAACCTTCAATTCATGAACTTAATTCTACCTCTTTAGAATAATTATCATTTCTTTATCCTTTTCATCCTTTCTACAAAAAAAAAAAAAAAAAAAAAAAAAAAAAAGAAGAATTTTTACTCTGTCTTTTATTTGACCCTCTCGATGTTTTCTTTGCAATGATCGTGGTGAACGATTGCAGAGGAGTTACACGAAAGACGCAACTAGTTTATTCCGCCACCGCAATCGAAGACAATAGTTCGCCGCAAAGAAGGATATGATCACAAATAATGCGGGCGACAGAGCAAATTTGGGGGTTGTATCTTTCCTTGACTTTTTTAATTCCAAATTTTGCACTATCGCATTTCAATTTAACTTTGATAATTTTATCATCGCATCCTTTTTAGTCGATGCAATCATTAAATATTGATTACTTTAGTAAGTCACCACATTATTTTTCTTTGCCAATTATAATTTCAATGATGAAGCGCATGCCTCTATTTTTCATCACTTGCACTAGAGTCAACTTAATTTCAGGACAGTCAATGCATGAAATATTTCTAAAAGTTAGTGGTTTACCATCTTTCTTTCAAACTGACTTTTAAGAAACCTCCTAAGAGCATCACATGAATTCTTTCAATCTTTTGGACATTACTGCATTTAAATTTAGGGGTGCGGTATTCATTTTCAACCTTTCTAATTTAGGCATTACAAAAAAAAAAAAAAAAAAAAAATCATATCGTTGCGATCAGATCCTACTTGTAGTTGGGTGTCCGTATGACACCCGTGGAGGCAAGCCAAAACGAAGGCAGGAATCATGACCAACACATAAATAAAATGATCGCAACTCTACTGCCAAATGAGCATGAGTTTAGACTGAGAAAGAGTGTCTTGCTTATAGTTGGATGCTCGTATGACATACATGGGGGCAAGCCAAAATGAAGGCTAGGCACTTGGATCAGCGCAAGGTCATAGAAAAAAATATCCAACTACGCAAGGATAAAAATCATTTGAAAACTCCCAAGTTGAAAAAAGTTTATTTATGAAATAAATCATGCGATGCCCTGGAAACAAGTAAAGTCTTTTTGAAGGTTAAACTTGCAGTTCCTAAATTTTAGAAATGTTTGAAGAAGAGACCTGAATAGGAATTAAGGAGATTTTGGTACATAGGATTTGAATAAGGCACCTCTGTGAGATCAATTCCGGTTAACCTGACTCCGCCTTATCTATAAGATCGTGTCTAGTCTGCCTGGCTTTGCCTTATATACGAGATCAACGTTGCTCCGCCTGATTACGCCTCATATGTGAGATCAAGTCTTGTCTTCTTGGTTTTGCCAAATCTGAGAGATCAAGTCTAATCTAACTAGTTCTGCCTTATATGCGATATCATGTATGATTTGCAAGGTGCTGCCTCATCCATGAGATCAAGTCTTGTCTGCCTAGTTCTACCTCCACTGCACAATCAAGTCTAGTCTGCTTTGCTTCGCTTTATCTGCACAGTCATGTCTGGTCTGCTTCTTTCGCTTCATCTATGTAATCAAATCTAATCTACTAGGTTCCACGTCCAGTCTGCTAAACTTTTCCTTATATGCAAGATCAAGTCAAGTTTTCTTTGCTTCATCACATCCACAAGATCGAAGCCAACGGAACACTGAGATCATAACCGGTAGAGCACTAAGCTTGAAACCGATGGAACACTCAAGTCAAAGGCTCAAGCCAAATCCAATGGAATCCTCAGGTCGCGCACTAAGATCAAAGCCAACGAAACACTGAGATCAAAGCTGGTAGAGCACTAAGCTTGAAATCGACGGAACGCTCAAGTCAAAGACTCAAGCCAAGTCCAACGGAATCCTCAGATCGTGCACTAAGATAAAAGTTAATGGAACACACTGATATCATAGCCAATAGAACACTGAGCTTGAAGCTGACGCAATGCTCTAGTCAAGGGCTTAATCCAAAACTGACGAAATCGTCAGGTCTCAGACTGAGATCATGATTACAGGAGGAATGCAAAAATTAAATCCCCAAACTACCGCCCGTTCTATTCTTTTCTATATAAAAAAAATAGAGAGAGGGCGTCATCTACCATGTTAAAAAAAGAAAGAAAGAAAAAAAGAAAGTAATAAATTTCTTAAGTGAATAAATATATAATAAACGCGGAGGAGTTGGCAACCACCTCTACAAGTTACATAGTCACCCACATAGGGGTTTTGTCAAATAGAAGTCAGATCATTGTTGGCGGAGCTGGTGACCACCCCTACAGGCTACACATTCACAAACATAGGGGTTGTATCTAACAAGAATCAGGTCAATGTTGGTGGAGCTGGCAAACACCCCTACAGGCTACACAATCACCCACATAGAGGTTGTGCCAAGTAAGAATCAGATCATTGTTGGCAGAGCTAGCGACCACCCCTGTAAGCTACATAGTCATCGACATAGGGGTTGTGTCTAGTAGGAGGCAGATCGTTGTTGGGAAGCTGGTGACCACCCCTATAGGCTACACAGTCACCCACATAGGGCTGTGTCTAACAAGAATCAATTCGTTGTTGGTAGAGTTGGCGACCACCCTTGTAGGCTACATAGTCACCCACATAGGGGTTGTGTCTAGTAGGAATTAGATCGTTGTTGGTAGAGTTGGCGACCACCTCTACAGGCTACACATTCACCCACATAAGGACTGTGTTTAGTAGGAATCACATCATTATTGTCGAAGCTAGCGACCACCTTATAAGCTACACAGTCCCCCACATAAGGGTTATGTCTAGCAGGAGTCAGATCGTCGTTTGCGGAGTTGGCGACATAATCACCAACATAGGGGTTGTATCTAGAGTATAATCAATTGTGAGCAACTTTGGTGACGGTCTCATTGCAAAGAAGGCAAGCATATCAAACATTCAAGAATATATCCACCACGAGTATACAAAAAGTATGATTCTTAAACTAAATAAATAAATATGAGAATAAAAGAAGAAAAAAAGAAAAAGAAAAAGCGAGATAAAAAGGGAAAAAGGAAAAAAGGAAAAAAAAAAAAAAGAAGAGGAAAAAACATGAAAAGAAAAAAAAAAGAAAAAACAGAAAAAAGGAAAAAGAAACAAGAAATCAGAAAGAATAATAAAAAGAAGAAGAAAGGAAGAAGGAAAAAACAGGAAGAAGGAAAAAAAGAGGAGAATAGAGTAGAGTGGAAGATGAGAATGAAAAAAATGTATGTTGTGAGCCCTATTTATAGAGGTCAAGATAGATTCAAATTCCTAATTTAATTTGGATTTCCTGCTAAAATCTTATCTCCTTAAAAGATTTTGATAAGATTTGAATAAAAATATCTTAACTTTTAAATTTGAATTTAAAATAGATTCAAATTCCTAATTTAATTTGGATTTCCTGCTAAAATCTTATCTCCTTAAATGATTTTGATAAGATTTGAATCAAAATATCTTAACTTTTAAATTTGAATTTAAAATTCTTTGTGGGTTTGAATGGATTAACATTAAATCAAATGATATCAAAATCCATTTGCATCAATTTTAAATTTGGGCCTATTCCAAATTTTATCTCAAATTCATCCATATTAAAATTTGGTCATATTCCAAATTTTATCTCATATTCAAATCTAGTTTAGCCTCAATTCAAATCAAATAAAGGGTAAAATCTCAAATTTATTTCAAATTAAAATTTGTTCATATTCAAAATTTTATCCAATATTCAAATTGTTCAACTTTAAGTTTAAATTGTGAATAAAATCTCAAGTTAAAATTTGACCATATTCTAAATTTTATTCCATGTTCAAGTCACCTAAATTTAGCCTTCTATCTTCGAAGCAACATTAAATTAAGGATAAAATCTCAAATTTATCTCAAAATAAAATTTGGTCAAATTCAAATCAAGTTTAGTTTTTATCTTCAATCCAAATCAAATTCGTTGGTAAAATCTCAAATTAAAATTTGGCAATTGGCCATATTCCAAATATTATCCCAAGTTCAAATCATTCAAATTATACTCTAACCAAAATTAAATTACGGATAAAGTCTCAAATTTATCTCAAAATAAAATTTGGCCATATTTCAAATTCTATCATATTCAAATTAGGTTTAGTTTTTAACCTAAATCCAAATCAAACTGAGGGTAAGATCTCAAATTTATTTCAAATTAAAATTTGGCCATATTTCATACTTTATCGTAAATTCAAATTGTTCAACTTTGAGATTAAATTATGAATAAAATCTCAAGTTAAAATTTGCTCGTACTCCAATTTTTATCCCATGTCCAAATCATCCAAATTTGGCCTTCTATCTTCGAATCAAAATTAAATTAGAGATAAAGTCTCAAATTTATCTCAAAATAAAATTTGGTCATATTCCAAATTTTATCTCAAATTCAAATCAAGTTTAGCTTTTATCCTCAATCCAAATCAAATCGGATGGTAAAATCTCAAATTAAAATTTGGCCATTGTTCAATTTTGAGATTAAATTGTGAATAAAATCTCAAGTTAAAATTTGGTCATATTAAAAAATTTATCTCAAGTTCAAATTATCCAAATTTAGCATTCTATTCTCGAAGCAAAATTAAATTAGGGATAAAGTCTAAAATTTATCAAAAATAAAATTTGTCCATATTCCAAATTTTACCTCAAATTCAAATCAAATTTAGCTTTTATCCTCAATCCAAATCAAATTGGGAGGTAAAATCTCAAATTAAAATTTTTTCATACTCCAAAATTTAACCCAAAGTCTAGTTAAACTTATATACTAAATTCGTACTAAATTCATAGTTTGACTGACACATCAATTGGGGTCAAATTCAAAAACAAATATTTAATTTTGATCCAACTTTATATTTTTCGAGATTCATCCATACATATATGTGTATAAATCTCGAAAGGAGACATTTATTGAATGTGAAATTTTGGACCAATTGAGCCCACAAAGCCCATCTGAGAACTCTAAATAGAAGGGTTCTCTACATTTATGGAGGTCAATAATTCTGCGTTCTAAAGAGCCTGGAGGGAATTATTTACAAGAACCTAACCACACTTAAGTGTGAAGTTCTTTAGAGATACAAGGAAGAATACTCCAACTTCGAGAACATGCACATGCTCCGCTTTCATACTTCAAGAACATCCACATGCTCCGCTTCCATACATCAAGCGTACGCATTCAACCGAGAGAGAATCACATCCGCATAATATCTACATCAACACAAGGTCAACTCCACGAAATACATTTCTACATAAGTTTCGTGTGAATACTGATGCTCTAAAAAGATCATCAAGCTCAAAGATAGATCATCCAAGAAGATCATCAAGCCCAAAGATCGATCATCCAAGAAGATCAAAAAGCCCAAAAGTCGATCGTGCTAGAAGATTCCAAAGTTGATCAGAAGATCATCAAGACCAAAAGCCGATCATCCAAGAAGATCAAAAGTCCAAAGGTTGATCATTCTAGAAGATCATCAAGCCCAAAGGCCGATCATCCAAAATGATCAACAAGTCCAAAAGCCGATCATCAAAAAAGATTATCAAGCCCAACGGTCGATCATCCAAGAATATCAATAAGCCCAATAGCCGATCATCCAAGAAAATCAATAAGCCTAAAAGCCGATCATCCCAAAAATCATCAAGCCCAAAGACCGATGATCTTTAACCCAACGGTCTCATCCCAAAACATCATCAAACCCAAAGACCGATCATCTTAGATGATCAACAAGTCCAAAGGTCAATCATCCAACAAAGATCATCAAGCTCAACAAAGATCATCAAACTCAAAGACCGATCATCCAAAAAAATCAACAAGACCAAAGGCCAATAATCCAAGAAGATCAACAGACCCAAAGGCCAATCATCCAAGAAGATCAACCAACTTAAAGACTAAATTTTATTTTGAAAGCATCAAAAAGTTATGTATTAGAGATTGTATTTGCAAACATGTGTATTTTCCATAAGCAAACAGTATATTTATGCATTGTTCTAAATCCTATAAGTATAAACAAAAAACCCAAGTTCACTGTTCAGGAGATAAGACCCTCCTGACTCAGATGGAGATCATAATGGGAGAGGGGTGAAAGGTTGTTGGTGTTCGAGATTGATTTTCCTTTGTTGTGCGCCCCAGTCAATGCATCAATGCAAGTCCCTGTTGGTTTTGGAATGTTGTTTTCCTATTCACTCATGTTCATCGGTTCATTAATGTATATCTTAGGTCATCTAGGTGGCTTTTCAATCAACCCCCATTTTGCACTAGGCGCTGTCTGGTTGTTCAATGACACTTTTGATGGATATTGCACGTTATTATCTATCTCTTCACAGTATTTACATATATGAGTTAGGAGGTTTATTATATAATCACACCATAAAGATATGTAATTGATTTACTTGTACACATCTCTGCAAGTATCCTCAATCTGGTGATATACAGAGTATCCCCATCCTCATGTAGCAGTCTTTACCATATAAACTTGAAAGACGTTGCAACAAACAGGTTAGTAAAACATATATATATGTATACTTTTGCAAGGAGAATTAAGTACTAAATGTACCTACCTTGATCTGTTTCACAGCCCCCACACATCTGACTGTTGCCTATTTTCCTCTACGATATAGTTGTTTTATGCGTTCATGAATAAAATGGAATCATAGTGTAGTAATCATGTGGCTGTGATTACCTTTACATTTTAAGCTTTGTTTATATTTCTCATATACTTTCTTTTCATCTATGGAACGGATTATATTATTGACTACGTCATCTCCTTCATTGAAACTTTCATTTTTCTAATACAAACATAGTTATCATTAGCTAATCATTTCAAGTAACTAGGTCAAGCTAAATTCGTATATGTACAAAAAGGTGCGTGGCTTTTGCCTTGTGCCTGACCATTTTCATCCTTGGTTGACTTTTTTGGCGCTGTTACGTTTGTGATTGGACCAATGTTATGTGAATCAGTTTGTGATGCTTGTTCTGTATCAGCATCATCTCCGTCGTCCTTTTTGTATTTCAAACCTAGATTTGTCTGTTCTCTATCAACTTCTTCTTTTTCATTTTTAGAGACGATAAGGGTTGTTGAATTCCCTCTCGTCCAATCAAATAGTATTCATAAACTTCGGAATCAAACTAAAACTATACTTATAGTTAGTATGCTCGATCCACAAGGAGCGCTTGTGTTTTTCTTAAATGATGGTTCAAAATTCTTTAGGTGACAGATTGGGGGGTGTGGGGGGCGAGGGGGGATGTTTGTGATTGCAATGAAATTAAATCACAGAGTAAGTAAATAGCAAGAATGTAAATAACGAGAATGTAAAATGGGATTTCAATTGATAAAAGGTCCAGCTTAGGGAATCAGATTCACCCATTCGATTGGTTGATCATAGAACACAAAAAATATGTTGCTTGCGATTCATGTGCTTAACCTACTTGCTCGAGCAGCGGAGACAAACACCTTAATTGGTTAATTAAGTTCTTAATTAAACTAAATGGTCGACTGATTGGGTTCAATAGAGTCTATAAGAATCTAGCATCCACATTAAGTCTAGGGAGTATAGCTAAGATGATAAATATCCAAGATAGCCTAAATTGCTAATTGATTTTGTTTTTTAATTGAATCAATCATACAATGTTGTATTAACACATGATTATATCTCACATATCATGCGTCATTCTCTAGCTTAACAATGGAAAGTGACCAAATCATTTACAAACTCAAAGCATAAAAGATGAAATTCATTCAAGAACCACAAAATCTAGAAAGCAACTCAGTACAATATAAGTTCTCATCACCAAATAAATGAGTTTTTATCCTAATTCTAAGTTAGAAGAGACTTACCCTAGCCACTCATAATGTGTCCAAGAGAAATCCAAGAGATTAATGTTCAAATACAAGTAAAATTGGTTGAAAAGGAAAAATTGCAGTTTTATATTCATATGTAATGTATCCTAATTCGAGGACTCTCGATGCTCAGGGAGGTGAAGGTGTCTGGGAAGTCTAGCAGTTAAACACGATTACTTTGGCCAATTACCCTTGTGACCTAAGGAGATTTCCTTAGTTAAGGCTTCTAATTTTCCCATAAAATACATACATAAACACTTAAAACATAATTACTCTCGTAATGATGTTTGAACTTGAACACACACTCACAGCCAAGTAGGGAATAGGAGAAGGATACAAGTGTTGGTGGCAAAATATATATATATATATATATATATATATATATACATATAATAATACTATTATTAGACTCAAGGGAAGAAATATGCTCTCTACAAAACTTTGCCCCACAGAGGAGATGGTTTCGACAAGTTCCATAATTTTGTAGATTATATTGAATAATCAGAATACATAATCAACCTTTTACAAACGTGAATAAGTAGACATCAAAAAATCAAGAAAAAAAAAACATAAAAAGAAAATTCAATAAAGAAAAATATAAATTAGGAATAAACCCTAATTTTCTTTAACACTTTCCCTCAAACTCAAGGTGGTGGTAGAATGGCAAACAACTTGAGTTTGTGAAGAAAGGATCTGAATCAAATCATCTAGGCTGAAAACAGAAACCTACGAAGGAACTTCTAGGCTGGTAATAGAACCCACAAAAAAACTTATATAGAAATCCGTGAAGAAAACTTCTGGGTTAAAAACAAATATACTCATAGAGAGATCTAAAACAAAACCCACAATGGCTCGATTTGAAAATGGAGAAAGATCATAGGGCAAAACATAAAATGTAGAATCAACTAAGTAGGTGAACCAAACCAAACCAAACTAAACCAAACCGGCCTAACTGACATGAATAAATCAGTCTAGTTGAATCGAACTAAGTTGACCAAGTTAAAAATGAGCCGAACTACCAGTTGAAAAAAAAAGGGACAAGACTTCACGTTCATAGGTTGATGGGAACCTAGAATGAGATAAACAGATGCGCGAAGAAAAACTTCGAACTAATGTGCTAAAAAATAGTAGCGACGACTGGCCAAGGGAGAGTGATTTCAGGTGGATGTAGGTGGCTAGCGTGGCGAACCAAAGCAGCATATCTGGGAGACGAAGGATGGTTCTGTTGGGATATATGCTCTAAAGTCTCGTAATTAATATGTTATTTGAAATAATCATTGATTATTTTACATATGCAATTATCCATTAAAGAAAGATCCAAGGCTATTTGATGAAATTTGAATAGTATGTGGTAGATATACAAGTGAATCATGTTCAAGTAATAACTTAAATGATCTGTAGTATATGGATTAAGACTAAGTTGTCCAGGTCACCCAATTGAAATAGGAACCTAACTAGTTAATTGTGATACATTTAGTGATTACTATTTCGCGGTCCAGTCTTATGCAAATTCATTGCATAGGATATCCCCACTCGCATGTCATCTACACGAATGCGTTGGATCATTGTGTTTGTATCAAATACAAAGTAGGTCATATCCATAGTGTTACCAAGATAAGGTACCTAGCCTTATCCCTATACTATAGACCATTTAGGCTGTATCTTGAACATCGATCCCTGTATGTCTCCACATATAACTCAAGACTCATAAGACAACCCTGGATGTTAGTTTATTGGATTTAGGGTTATTAAGACAAAATGGACAAATAGCATAGACAATAACATTTATTGAATTAACATCGATAACTCTTTATTGATGATGATCAATTAATAATGTTTACTATCTATGAGTTTTAGGGCATAAAACCTAAAAATTTTGTGCCATAGCATCGCGATACTATACCATAGCGTCGCAACACTCTGACACGAAGAGAAACAGACATTGTTTTTGTTGCATCGTAACGCTAGGGTAGAGCATTGCGACACTTCGAGACTGAGGTGCACGAGAAATTCATCTGTGCAGTCGTGGGTTCAAGCTAGATGTCCGATTTTACAACAATTTTTTCTTCTTTTTTTTTTGCATTTTTTAATTAGATCAATATAAATTAGTTATATTAATTTAATTAATTCTAGGGGTGTCAAAATTCGGTCCAATTTTCTGTTTAATTTAAAATTTTCATTTGATGTATGGTTAAATTAAATATATGTTGCATAATATATGCCATATAGATTTTATTTGAAAATCCTACCTTAGGATAAACATTATTCATGCATCATATTTAATATAAGCGTTATATTATATAATTGCATGAATTATTAGCATGTTCATGTATTTCTAATATAAGAGTTATATTATAAATGCATGTTTAATATAGTTACATTAATATTATATTATATTAGAGTTATATTATTAATGAAATGCATCATCATGCATAATTTATATAATAATTATATGATATGATAGCATGCATTAATAGCACGTCATTTATTTTATAACTATTATATTATATATAGTATGGATGAATGAATGTTATTATTTTATTTTCATTACTTTATTATTTAATTATTATGTGTGTCGTAATGAAATTGAGATGCATGAAGCATGACATCACTTTAGTACAAATATAATTGTTATATTTTTTTAAAAGTATGTCATTGATAATTTGTAGAAATACAAGTTATCGTAGCATTTTTCTTAGAATAATGAAGGAAGGAAAGAAGATTATGCCTCAATCATGCATAGAATGCATGCTAAATATCAAACTTGCACAGTATCTCAAAAGCACCCACTGACCGCATATCATGAGCATATTGCGCCAATAGTATTTATTTTGCAGATGACAGCAGAGACGCCGCATGCGTTGATATTTCAAAGAACAGATGATCGCATACCTTGGGAACTCTAAAACTGTACCAACGGATTTCTTGTCAAGCTTCCAGAACGTTGACCATGTTTGTAGTGCTGACATTTGCACCTACCACATTAGACGATGGCAATTTCTTAGAGTGGGAATCCCAATAAGGAACAACATGTGGCTCTATAAATAGAGTATTGACGCCAAGAAGAAGATCCAGATCATTAGAAAATTTTCGATCCATAGATTCTATGATTTCCAAGAGAGCAATCCAACTCCATCTTTCTCACCCCGATTCACCGTTGGACCCTTACTGGAGTAAGAGTCTGAGAGGGCCTTCTACATCTCGCTCAATCATCTCAACACCAGCAGCCTAGACATTCACCTGTTGAGAGCGAGAAATTGTTACCAACTACCTCTTCACCTTATTCTTTTATCAATTTGTGTTGTACTACACTATACTTCAAGAAATTATTCACTTGTATTCAACAACTATATTTCTATCTTAATATCATCGCTTTTTTTCATTCATCATTTCCTATATCTTTTCTTTCATTTTAACCTTTCCCATGAGTCACTAATCTCAACGAGGGTAAGGGGGAAGGTTAATATCATGAGCTAAGTATAATTTGAGGAAGTTGTCCTGTTTGCTTAATATATTATCATTTAAATGTTGGCAATGCTGGCCTATGAATACTCATAGATACGAGTAGCTATAACTAGCCTCTTGAGAAGGAAAGCAGTTGTGGAACTCGTTAAGCAAAACATGAAGTATTTCTATACATAGAAATAACCTTGTACTCATAACAACTTCATTCATGCATCATAGAGATATGATAAATGTGGTTGGCCATCAAAAGGTGTGCGGTAATTGAAAGTTGTGAGCCAGGATAAGTTCCTGCAATAATGCTTGGTGATGCAGTATTAATCTCCTCCCCAACCCTGACTTCTCCATACATTTTACCTTCACGTCAAGGCTATTTTTTTTCTACACTTTCTCTTTACTTTATCTCTCACGAGCATCTCTGCCAGTTTAGAACTATGTTAATCGCATGTTTTCAACCACATTCTTATAAATTTGTTACTTTGTCACCTACTCACACTTATCTGTCTCGATTGGTACAAATCTCCGTGTTCGACCTAAGGACACCTTGAGAAACTCATAATCAGGTTACACTTGACCTGAGAAGAGAAAGCTTGTGATCGATGCATGCTCACTATATTTAGACGCAGAATATTAATAATGCAAATACACCTTAGTGTAGATGAAAATCAACGCATATTTTGAGTGCAACAAGTTTCAGGTGCCGCTTTCAGGGATTTGGCTACTAATAAAGTATTTTATGTTTTTTGTGAATTCTGCTAGCACCCTTTCTCTTTTTGGAGTACTGTAAGCTTAAGAGACAAGCTGCAAACAGTATATAAGTACAGGAATAGAATCCAAGCTTAATTTGAAGGATTGCAGGGTGAAGATCTGCATGCCATCTTACAAGCTTCATGGAGATGTGCAATACATTCTCCATTCCAGGTGTGACACTAGAAGGGATTTTGTATCTCTATTCCCTTACACTTTCGAAGACGATACCAAGACATGGGCCTATTCCCTTAAGTCGAACGAGATAGTATCTTGGGATCAATTGATTGAACATTTTATGATGAAGTTTTTCCCTCTAGCTATTAATGCAAGGAAACAGCGAGATATTCTAAATTTTGAATAGGGAGATGCGGAAACCTTGAGCACTGCATGGGTCCGTTTCCGACTTCTTGAAAAGAATTGCCCACATATTGGTATTTCTAACTATGTTCTGATGGAAACATTCTATAATGCGCTGAATAGAGCCACACAGGCAGTTGCAGATGCCTCCACAGCGGGAGGATTCATGGACAAGAACTACAAAAAGGCAAAGGTTATTTTAGATCGAATTTCCAGGAATACGGATGCAGGTTGATGATGACTATGGAAGCTGGAATGTTAATAGAAGGAAAATGGAGGAAGGAATAGTACCAGCAAATGCGCAATTGCTACTGTTATTTCTCTTCTACAGACCATGGCAATCAATTAAAAAGCTTTTAACAGAAATGTTGTGCAATCGAACACAATGACATAAGTTGCAGCAGTAAGCTGCATACAATGTGAAGAGTGAAAAATTAAATTAACATGCATCGGAATAAATCAAAATCAATAAGTACTCTAATTACACTTAATTTGAGATTAAAAGCATGCTAGAACCAAATTTTGCATATAAAGGGTTTCGTGAAATACAACCTTTGATGATTTTGTCAAATCACCGCTCCTCTACACGAATTGGATCCTCAAATCTGCAATGAACCACCACTGTGTTCTTCTCTGCTATCCTCTAACTTGAATTGTGTTGGAGAGAATACAAGATTTTTGGAATTCAGCTTGCATTCACCTTGTTCCCATTTAAAATTTTAAAGTATTTAACCATGTAAAACATGCAAATGACTGAACTTTAGTTCATTAACACCTCAAAGAACTTAAGTTGAGTAGGCTTGGTGTTTAATTGAGAGGATAATTACTCAAACATGGGGAAAAATTGGAAAACTCTGGAATTTTCTAATTTTTTTTAATTTTATTTCAAAAAAACCAAATTCAATTTTGTTTTAATTTAATTTTCATCAAAATAAATTTAATTGAAAAATTCAAAATAAATTTTTAATTTAATAAATTGAATTGAATTTATGTTATTTAAATAATTAATTAATTAATTAATAATTTAATATCAAATATTAAATTAATTAAACACCTAATTTATATAGGAATCCTATTCTGTTCAACCTAGACCTCTTAGACCTCTCCGACCCCCAAGTAAACCCAAAACCTCCTACCAGCCATGAAGGACTGTGCAAGGAGCGCGTCCCCGCCACCAGCCCTGAGATGACCTGTAACATCTCAAGCTTTTCATAATTCAAATTTTGTATTTTTACAAAATTGAGGATAATTTTGTTAATTTCGAAATTTAATTTTTTTAAAAATAAAGATTTAGACTTATGTCACAATTAATTTAATTTTAAGTAAGTTAATTTTTAGTTAATGTCGAGTTTTTAAAATTTAAAATTTGGGGAATGTGATTATTTTGATTTTGAATTTATGTTTGAAGAGGAGGAGAAAAGAGTTTTAAAATATGTATGTATTTGTGTATTTAACGAATAGAATAAAATTAAATTAAATAACATATATATAAATTAAATAATAATTCAAAAAAAAAAAAAAAAAAACCTCTCTCTCTCCCTCATGCATGGCACACCCCCACCCCCCAATTCTCTCTCTTTCTTTTGTCTTCACGAAGTGCCCCCCACCCTCTGAGATTTTTCCTCCCCGCTGACGAACCCTAAGAAGCCCCCTCCTAGTCTGAGTCGTGCCACCGTTCGTCCCTTCACCCAGTAGTCGCGCCGCCACTCGCCTCCAACCAGTGCCTCACCGCAGATAACGCTGCCGCTTGCCTCCAAAAATCGTCGAGCCGTCTACTAGATCTAAACGCACTGCTCGTCCACTGCCACTGATCTACCGCACTTATTTTCTTTCCTTCTTCACTATTCTTGTTGGATCTTGGCCTCAAAGTAAGATCTTGGTAAGTGGTGAAAGTTTGGGTATTTGTTGAATGCCCACTTAAAAAAATTTTGGACTAAATCTTGCTTACCCAAAAAATTTTGACTGTAGATTGAAGTTGGTGTGAAATTTATTTGCTATTTAGCGGGTCGATTTTGTTAGTGTTTCCGGCAAAGTTTGAGTAACGTTTGGGCATTTAAATTTTTGGGTTTCATCGAAGATTGCAATAAACTCGGTATTCTGGAACTGAGTCTAAGGATATAAAATTTATTTATTTTTGTTGGAACTGAAGGTTGTGTTTATGTGATAGGAACATTAAGATGAGTGTTGCTAGTGTTTGATTGCGTGAGCTAGTCTTGGAATTTCGAATCAAGGTATGTAATCTTAATTCTAGAACTGCCTATGTGCCAGACAACAAAATTTAAGCTGTTTTGAGATTCTGAGGTTGTTTGTATAGATATGTATGAGGAAATAGTTACTCTTATTATATGTGAATGATGTGTGATTGTTAGCGTGAACTACAGTGTGTATGATATATGAACTCCTAATGGATTTATGAGTATGAGGTGATGTATGTACATGTTGTGAGACTATGTTATGATGCATGATATATTTATGAGATTGTAGTATGTACCGTTAGTTAGATACCCACCAAAGGTTATGTCTCCTTCGAGATCCACTAGAGGTTGTGTATCCTTCAGAATTCACCAAAGGTTGTGTCTCCTGCGGGATTCATTAAAGGTTGTGTCTCCTTCAGGATTCACTAGAAGTAGTGGGTACTCTTAACTAAGGTAGGATGAGTTCAGATGTTCATTTATATGTGTTCCATGAAAATTAAGGCCATATGTACGTCCCACAAGAGGTCAACATCTAGAGGACATGGATGCCTAGCCTGACTTCAGTAGTGAAGTTACTTATTGAGTATTTTAATACTCACCCTTTCTCATGTTTATGTTTCAAGTAAAGGTAGAGACGCGTCAACGAATGACCAGCGGAATCAGTGACCAAGCTACTGGGATTAGTCTTATACTTCCTATTTCAAGATTTCTTTTCATGTCTTAAACTCTCTCTCCTTATGTTTGGAACTTATCGTTTGGTATTCGTTTTCTTTTTCAGACTTTTAATGTTTTCTAGATTAATCTTTTTCCTGTTTATGATTTAGGGATACCCTGTCACTTGGATTTTTGTTATCTAGTTTTAATGAAATCTCTTAATTGACTTTATTTATTGGCATTTATTTCACTATGAAAAAGTGTTGTTTTAAATTTTCTGCATGCATGTGTATAGTAACGGCCTAGCTTGAGTGCTAGGGAGTCAGTTCGTTATAGTTGGTATTAGAGCCTATGTTTTGGGTTTTGAAAACTGACTTACAACGTAAGATTAAATAGTCCCTTTGGCCCATTCCTCGTCATTGCCACATACGCCTTACTAATAAGAGTTTTATTTATATATGTGTATGAGACTAGTTGATTTAGTGCCTTAGTAGATATGTTTCATTGAAGAATAATCCAGCAAGAGCTGATCTATGAGCTCATGACAGGACATGGCTCTTAAGCTCAAAGCAAGGAAGACAGTTCGAGAAGGGGTTCGAGAACCCCAAGTGCAGCACCCACAAGTCTAAGACCCTCCCCCGCTGGGGGCCGGAAGAGGGAATTGATGGGAGTCAGAATGTCTCAATAGCTTCGAACCTACCCCCGGCTCAAGTTGATGAGAAAGCGATGGAAACAAGAATTGTAGAAACTGTGGCATCATCCCTGATGGAAAGATTACAAGACCTAATCAAAACATGTAGGACCTGTCCCTTGAGGCTAAACACTTGAGGGAGTTCATAAAGTTTGACTCTCGCCCCTTTGATGGATCGTTGAGGGATCCTATGAAGGCAGAGATGTGGTTGTCCTCGATCGAGACAATCTTTCACTTCATGAGGTTTCTGGAGGATCACAACCTCTGTTGTGTAGTTTTTATGTTAACCAACAACGCAGAGATTTGGCGGCGTTCAGCGGAGAAGATGATTGACACCATTAGGGATTTGCAATGTTGGAGCAGTTTAGGAGTGTTTCTATGAGAAGAATTTCTTGGCCAACACTCAATACAATAAGCAAGCTGGGTTCTTGAATATGAAGTAAGGGGTTATGTTAGTGGAAGAATATGAGAAGAAATTTGATAAGTTGTCCCACTTTGCCTCTGAGCTGATAGCCACTGAGGTAGCAAGGACAAAGAAGTTCGTTCAAGGTATGAAGAGTGGGTTGCAAGGTATGCTGCATGCCTACGACCTCAAGACGTTCGTCATGGCATTGCGGGCCATCGTGAGGATTGATGTTGATTCCCAAGAGGGAGAAGAGTATAAGAAGTTATTCAGAATTGGGACCTGTAACGACCCGACCCCCTAGGACTTAAGTTAGGCCATTACTAAATACATGCATGCATGGAACTTAAAACGACACTCTGTTATGGAAAAATAAATGCTAATTAAATACGGTAAGTTCAAAAGACTTTCATTAAATTCAAATATTAAAACAATAGCAGGGTACCCAGAAATCATAAAATATAGTAAATAAGTCTGAAAAAACGATTCTTAAAAGTAAGTTGTAAACATCAAAACTAAGTTAAGAGAAACATGAAAAGAACTCTAAATTTCATGTTGCGGAAGCGTAAAAACTAGTCCCAGTGGCTCAATCACGAATTCCGCCTGTCCATCGCCAGTGCATCTCTACCCTTACCTGAAACAACAAAATGAGAAGGAACGAGTATAAAATACTCAGTAAGTAACCCCACTACTGGGGTCAGGCTGAGCATCTATGTCCTTTAGATACACACCTCTGGTGAAACATATAAACTGCTCTAGTCCTCATGGGACATGTATGCATATGAAACAAGAAGAAGAGTGAGTCATATCCTACTGTAGTTAAGTATGCCCACTACCTCTGGTGAATCCCGAAGGAGACACAAACTGGTGAATCCCGAAGAAAACACAACTGGTGAATCCTGAAGGAAACACAAACTGGTGAATCCCGAAGGAAACACAGACTAGTGAATCCCGAATGAAACACAAACTGGTGAATCCCGAAGGAAACACAAAATCTAATGGGCATCTAACTAATCAGTAAGGACATTTGCACAGTCTCAACATCATAATCATCACTGTACAAATCTATGACATATATATAAACCTCAATATAATGGCTCTACAACATACACATATACCTCAACATCATGGTTCTACAACATACATGAGTATCTCAACATCATCAGATCAAATACAACCATATGGAAGCACATACCATCTCATACTAGCATTCAAGTGTCTATGTGCATAAATAAATAATTCAGATCTCGTACCAGAACATACTTTGATCATATTATACTATCAATCTATCATGCTAACATTCTTCCATAACATAACATTTATCATGCTAGCATACATCTAATGCCTAACCCGTGGGCAGTTCCAGTAATAAGATTTCTTACCTTGATATTAGGTCGAACTAAAAAGCAATTGAATCTTTGTGAAATTCTTGAATCCTTAATCAAGCCTAAACATAAACCAAGCTTTAAAATTAATAGTTAAGCCCAAATTCCAAACACCCAAATATTACAAAATATTTTCAGATAACCTTACCAAAGGTGTGGTCTAGTTCGAAATCACCTTCCAAGCCTCCAATTTTAAGCCCAAATAATTAGCAAACCAAACTCTTCTTCATCTTGAATGAAATTTTTGAATCAACCCCCTAATAATAATTTGGAATTAGGCTTACATGATTAAAGCTTAAATACATACTTCACTACCAATGTCTCAAATAAATTATCCATATGTAGCTTCGTCAAAAAAATCACTTCCAAATGACTTTACCAAAATTTCTCAACAACAAAAATTAATCCACAAGAGGGTAATCAAAGCATAAAACTTAGCAAAACTCGCTAAAACAAACTCCAACTTCACTGAACAACACCTCAATACCTTCACAAACTTGAATCTAAAGTTAAAACACATTGGGTATCAACCAATTGATGCCAAAAAGTAAATGAGTATTCAAGAATCAACCGAAAACAAACCTAAACGGCAGAAAACTTACCCAAATCGATAGATCCAGTGACGGCAAAAGCGAACGACGCATGAGCAGTGGTGGACGGAGGTCATGAAAAAGAAATTGACGCGATGACTTTTGGCGGCGTCGGATGGGCTCACGAACGTGAGGAAGAAAAGGGGGGGTGGGGTTTGACTTTTTATAAAAAATAATAATAATAATAATAATAATAATAATAAAACAAAAAAGGAAATAAATATAATTATATTTAATTCCTTTCCGTTTTATACTATTAAATTCCTTACCATTTCAAAATAAAATTAATTCCTGCCATTAATTTCCAATTTGAACAATTTCACGCCAACAATTAAATTCACACACTTACATTTGAAGTCCAAAATTCCAAAAATGCCCTCCAACTAATAACAATTACTGAAATTCCAAATAATAAAGTTACTGAAATTACATTATTACTACAAAAATATGTGGGGTGTTACAGGACCTCTGCGAGACAGAAAAGGAAGGTTGAGCCGAGGGCTCCTGAGCCTCAGCAAAAGAGCCAGAAGATGAGTAATGCTCCATGTCAGTGCGATAGCAGGGCCCTTAAGTTGCATTTGTCAGAGAGGATAAGCCGGTCTGTTCAACCTGTGGTAGATGTCATTGGGGAAGTTGCCTGACTGATACTGGAGTTTGTTTTCAGTGTGGTTAGAAGGGACACATGTCAGAGAAATGTCCAAGAAGGAATGCATATGAGAACAGAGATCAGCCTTCGAGCTCATTTCAGGGAGGCCCAAACCATCAACAGCAGCAGGGTAGAGTGTTTTCCACCACACGACGTAAGGCTGAGAAGTCCAGCATAATTGTGATAGGTACGCTCCCCATATTGGGACATTATGCGTTAGTTTTGTTTGACTCCGGTTCATTGCACTCTTTCATATTCTCTGAATTTGTAAAGCATGCCATGTTAAGATCAAAACCCTTACAGTATACTCTGTCAGTTTCCATTTCATCAGGAGAGATCATGTTATCTAAGGTTTGCATGCAACTCTTAATTATTGATTTTAATTCTAATTTCATTTAGTTATAACAATTATAAATAAATGAAACAATTAAAAATAACTATTGCATGTTTGACGTACTTCAAGTAATTATAACATTTATAAATTAACCTAAGGTAATATCATGCTTCATACAATCTTCATTCATTACTAATATATTACAATTATATAACCAAGTAATGAATCATGCTATAGCATTCAACCATATATTATAACAATTATAATAGAAATGACACGTGAATATGCTATAATTCATGCATACATATACTATAACATTTATACTATATGATGCATGAGCATGCTTTGTGTAATTTAAATCACGCATACTCATATATTATAACACTTATAATACAAAATGATGCATGAATATAAATGCATAACCTATGGTGGGTTTTAAAACTATATGACATACATTATGACATATAATATAAAACATACATCGCATGTATATTTACACTAACAGTTGATGGACCGGGATAGGACCTCCAAAAAAAATAAAAGGCTATCTATTACATAAACTTGAGTCAACTGATTCGAAACAGGTGAACTAGGCCTTGGACTGCTTGAATCGAACCGCCCTTCAACGAACCATCTTGCAGTGATTGTGTAGCAAGCAACCAAACCATCTTGTAGGAAAGACTGCATGATCATGTTGCAAGCATCTGTGCCATCTTGTAGGAAAGACTACATGATCATATAGAAAGCATCTGTGCAATCTTGTAGCAAATGCTACACGATCTTATAGCAAAGTCTACATGATCTTGTAGCATTAGCTACATGATCGTTTAGCAAATGTCACAAGATCGTGTAGCAAAAGTTACAAGATCGCATAATAAGAGTCACACGATCGTGTAGCTGTGGCTACATGATCTGGAATCTTTGCTTCGTCTTTTCAGTCGAAACAGCACTCTGCAACTCTTCTTTGAAGTTTCTCTGGAACAACACGAGTACTCAAACTTACGAATTACAGACTCAATAGCAAGATTAATGCCAAAAAACACAGGGGCCTTTACAAACCAAAATTTTAAATAAAGAAAACCTTAAAACAAAGAGTTCTATCCTGAAACATCCATCAATAAATTACATCCACAATCATTCATCATATGAAATGGAATGCAGATTATAAAACCCACCATTACTGTAAAATGATTCAATAAAAGAATGGAATTTAAAATCAGAAACCTACAATCTGGTTTTGATACCAATTAAAGGAACTCTTTGGGGAGAAAACCTTGAGCTGAAGCGAGTCAACCAAATTCCATTTTCATTGAATATAAATTTTACAATGAACAATAGACAAGATACGCATTTAATAATAAATTACAGCATGCTTTAGAAAGGGTTTCAAGAAACCTCACCTTTGAAGACCTTTCTTCACATTTTCCCTCGAACAGTTCACGAACAACTTGAACAACTTTCTTCAAGATTAACCTCGAACAAGAACGAACACTACCACGAATGTTTCCTTGGTATTCCCAGGGTGAGAATCCAGGAGTGGTGGGCTCTGGCTATTTTGGTTTTTAGGGAAAACTTAATGGTTATGAGGAAAGATTAAGAACTCTCTCAAAAACTAAAACATACAAAACTCTTCCTTTGTTTTCTCTTTTATTGTCTAAATCGACCAACAAGCGTTAGCAAGAAGAAGAAGAAGAAAATTTTTCTTTTCTATTTTCCAAAAATAACCACCACGCACTTATGTGGGTGAAGAGATAAGAAGAGGAAGGGAGTTGTAACTCACTTCCTTATTATTAAAATCATAATCATAATAATATAAATAAAAATATGATAATTAACTTATTATATTATATTATATATATATATATCTTATATGTTATATCAAATATAACATATAACCTATAGTTTTAATATTGTATCATATACAATATAAACTATAGTTTATTTTCTCTTGTATACGGCATTTAATATAAATCATATTTATATTAAATTTAACAACTACGAATTCAATTCATAGAAACTTAGGCTATAATGTATCAAATACAAACTTCAGCTATAATACAATTAATTCAGAAACATATTAAATTTAACAACTACGAATCCAATTCCTCCCATTAAGCTATAATGTATCAAATACATTATGACGATTATATCACATATAATTGAAACAACTTAATTATATCATATATAATTAAACCCTCTATTAATTTGAACAATTCAAATTAATCTAAAAACTGATTTTCAATTAATCCTATTGAGCTACCAAGGGGACTTCATGGACCTGTAACTTGAAGCTCCAACAGTATATGAACAATTAATTACACTCTTTAATTACATTATTCACCATCTGTTAACTGTCAGACACTCTAAGAAAGATCGACAACTATACTCTTCACACTACAGATATATTTCTGTGTCCATTGTATATAACCAATCAACAGTACGATGACCCTACACAAATTGCTGGTAAGTATAGCTAGGCCAAATTACCATTTTACCCCTGTAGTTATATCTAGCTTCTTAAGTACCACTAATTCCTCTAATGAACAATAAATCATAGTCCAACTATGACTAAACCCCTATTAGGCCAGCAAAGGGTGTGGCGCCACATTGTTTAAGACCTCGAATCAGCTCTTGAAGAAGCAATTTATCTACTTACCACTGCCTTGGGGAATGAGTGAATTCCATCATGTGTAGTTGTGTTCCCAGCTCCCCAATTAGGCAAATCCCCAAAATGGCAGGCTTGTTGAGTCGGTGATCTGACCACTCTCACCCATACAAATCAAAGGACAACCTCATAGGCAAGAGTTAACAACTCACTCAAGATTCTGGTCATGTTACCTATGGTCATCCTGGTGAAATGTAAGTCTCTATTATGAACGGCGTTATATAATGAGACTAAACATTTCGTTGTCCGATCTTATACAAACTCCTTTGTATAGAATATCATGCCTCACATGTCTAAACATGAATGATCAAGATCAGATCATTTGTATCACTTTACAACAATTGTAACACCTACAAAGTAGGCCATACACGTAGTGTCATCAGGATAACGTACCCAACTTTATCCATCTACTATAGACCATTTAGGTTATCACTTAAACATGATCCACCTATATGTCTCTACATACATGTTTAAGTTACAAATATAACCTTGGATGTTAGTTTATTGGTTTGTGGTTAATGAAACTAAGGATAAAATGCTGGTCCCAACCCGTCTACCGATGTCATTTCATGAAGATGGACTAGCAAGGAAAGCTGGAGTAGAATAGAACACAAACTGGGGTGACCCCCCGCCTAAGGCATGCGAATGGGATATGCGCCTTGAAGTTCAGTAAGGAATTCCCCAAGACCTTCTATACGGATGGCAAATCCCAAGATGTTTATTCTTGCATCCTTTTGAAGAGCTCGACTGAATATAATGAAAAAAAGACAAAGAAACATTTATCCTTTAACCAAAATAAGTATAAACGAATGAATAAAAAAATTTTTGAAGTCCGACCACGACTGGGGTGAAGTCGTAACAAGGTAGCCATAGGGGAACCTGTGGCTGGATTGAATCCTTCGCGATGGAATATATTTTATAGACAATGAATAAAATTTCATATATTTTATTAAATACGCAATGAGTTTGTTCAATAATGTTTACAAACTATACGACCTTATGAGATTTAGGGCATCAACCCTAATAATCTCGCACTTTACCTAAATCTAGTGGGGTATACAATATAAGCAAAATACAAAGTACATAAATAATAAACTAGTGCGTAACACGCGCCCAGTACAAATCTCCCACTTTCCCTAGTCCAGATGTGGCCTGTCCTATAGATCCATACTCTCCATGTGGCCTTTGTAAACACCATAGCCATGAGGGCCTTTGTAAACAAATCAACAATGTTGTTCTTCGAAGCTATCTGTGTTACAATCGCGTTCCTTCGATGCATAATCTCACAGATGAGATGATACTTTCGCTCTATATGCTTGTCGCGCTTGTAACTCCTAGGATCTCAGGAATTAGTCACAACACCACTATTATTACAATAAAGTGTAATGGGCTTTGACATGTCTAGAACACTTCCAGATCAGTCAAGAATTTCTTGAGCCAAATGGCTTCCTTAGCAGCTTCACAAGCCATTACATACTCAACCTCCATGGTAGAGTCAGTGATGCACCTTTGCTTGGTGCTTTGCCATATTACTGCTCCTCCGTTAAAAGTAAACACTGATCTTGATGTGGATTTCCTAGAATCCTTATCAGTCTGAAAATTAGAGTCTGTGTATCCCGTAAGGATCAAAGTCTTAGAACCATACACGAGCATGTAGTCCCTCGTTCTCCGAATATACTTGAGGATGTTTTTAATGGCTGTCCAGTAATCTAATCCTCGATTAAATTGTATTTACTGAATATCCCCACTGTATAGCAGATGTCAGGTCTAGTACATAACATAGCATACATCAAGCTGCCCATAATAGATGCATAGGGGATCCGTTTCATCTTCTCAACTTCTTAAGGTGTCTTAGGACACTATTTCTTAGATAATGTAACTCCGTGTCTGAAAGGCAATAAGCCCCTCTTGGAGTTCTGCATCGAATATATACAAGCATCTTGTCAATATACAATGCCTGAGACAGAGCTAGCATTTTTTTCTTTCGATCTTTAAAGATCTTGATACCCAGAAAAAATTGAGCCTCTCCCAAATATTTCATTTGGAATTGGGTCGCAAGCCAGCTCTTAACTACAGTCAGTAAACCTACATCATTCCCAATGAGTAAGATATCATCTATATATAACACTAAAAAAGCTAATGAACTGTTGATAATCTTCTTGTATACACAAGGATCATCAACGTTTTGATCAAAGACATAAGATTTGATAACGGTATCAAATCTTATGTTCCAAGATTGAGAAGCTTATTTCAGTCCATAAATGGACCGATTAAGCTTGCAAACCTTTTGCTCTTGACCTTGGGTTATGAATCCCTCGGGTTCACCATGTAAATGGTCTTCTCAAGATTTCCTTTCAGAAAAGCAGTCTTGATATCCATTTTCCAAATCTCTTAGTCATAATATGAGGCAATGGATAGGAGGATCCTAATAGACTTAAGCATGGCAATAGAAGAGAAAGTCTCCTCATAGTCAACTCTCTCAACCTGGGTATAACCCTTTCCCACAAGTTTAGCCTTGAAGGTTTGCACCTTCCCATCAGTACCTCGTTTCCTCTTGTAGATCCATTTACAACCTATAGGTTTAACCTCAGCAAGTTGATCTACAAGATCCCATATGGAATTGAAGTACATAGACTCCATTTCGAGATCCGACGCTTTGATCCATTCATCTTTGTCAATTTCCTCCATTGCCTTCTTATAAGACGATGGATCCTCAACTTCACCATGGGCTACCATAGTCAGGATTTTAGTTAAACCCATATAGCAAACAGATGGGTCCACAACCCTCCCACTATATCAAGGTTCCCTCAACACTTGAGGTGGATTTGACTTACTAGATGAACCCACTTCAATAACTCTTGTTGAGGTACTAGATTCTTCAACAACTATTGTTGAAGATTCAGTAGTTTCTTTGGAAATCTCATTCAACACAATCTTACTTCTAAGCTTGTCCTCCCTTATGTGGTTTTCTTCAAGAAAAGTAGCATTTTTCGATACAAATACTTTGTTTTCTTTAGGATCAAAAAAGTAACCACCTCTCCTTCCTTTGGGGTAGTCTACAAATAGGCACAATCTTGAACATGGTTCCAACTTCTTAGGATTAGCCTCAAGCACATTTGCTGGGCAACCCTAGATTCTGAAATGATATAAACTAGCTTTACGACCAATCCATAACTTCAAAGGTGTTCTGGCAACACTTTTAGAAGGAACGCAGTTCAGGATGTACGCTACAGTCTCTACTACATAACCCCAAAATGAGTCAGGTAAGGAAGCATAACTCATCATAGACCAAACGATGTCAACCAGGGTTCAATTTCTCCTTTCTGATACACCATTTTGCTAAGGTGTACCAGATGCTGAGAGTTAGGATACTATTCCATGTTCTATCATATAGTTCTGGAATGTTAAATCCATAAACTCTCCACCTCGATGAGATCAAAATGTTTTAATCATTCTATTAATGCATTTTCAATTTCAGCCTTGAATTCTTTGAACTTTTCAAAAGATTCAGACTTATGTTGCATTAAATAAATATACCCATATCTTAAATAATCATCAGTAAAAGTGATGAAATATTCATAACCTCCCCTAGCTTTTACATTCATTGGACCACAGAGGTTTGAATGTACTAAGTCTAAAGGTTCTTTGGCCCTATGACCTTTTCTAGTCAAAGGTCTCTTAGTCATCTTGCTTTCAAGGCATGACTCACACACAGGTAAAGAATTTTCTTCTAACTCGCTTAGAAGTCCATTCTTCACAAACCTCTCAATCCTATTGAGATTGATGCATCATAATCTTAAGTGCCAAAGTTGGGCATTTTCTTTAGGAGAAATTTTAAGTCTTTTATGTTGAGTTACAACAGTTTTAAACAACTCAGTGTTATAGAGGGCATTAGTTGCTAACGGTCTTACTACATAAAGATTATTTTCCAGTTTTTCAGAATAAATATTAACACCATTTTTAGAAATAAACACTTAAGAAAGTTGATATTATAAAATTGTTCTAGCAAATACTTTATAGAAACTAAGTTCTTTTTTAAGTCAATAACTACAAATATATCTTTTAAAATAAGAAATATCTTCTGTAAATTCAACTGGAGACCTTTCAATGCCACAGCCGAGACGACATGCCCGGGTCCAACTCGCATGGTCATCTCACCAACATCTAGTTGCCGCTAGGAACTAATTCCCTGAAATGAAGAACAAACATGGTTAGTGGCCCCAAAGTCAATAATCCAGGCAGAATCATCATTCTCTACTAAACAGGATCCCAATACAAGCAAATCCTATTTCCCTTGTTTGGCCTTCTTCTTTTCTGCCAAATATTTGGGGCAGTTTCTCTTCCAATGCGTATCTTGGTTGTAATGGAAAAATTTTCCTTTGTCAACCTTGATGGGTTATCTACGCCTTTAAGCAGCAACTACGTGGTTAGCTTTCCTCTTTCAACCCTTCTTCTCCTACTACTTTTTGGTACTGGAGGAAGAAAGTACAGACTTAGTTCTAGAGGTCGAACCTTTGTGGAACTTTTTAGAAGATGAAGCAACATTTGCTTCACCCTTCTTCTCCTTGCTTTTCAACAAGGATTGAAAGCTCATTGAGTAGGGTGGTCAGGTTGTAGTCAATTTTGTTCAAACAGCATTGCTATGGAAATGTAGGAAACTTTTAGGTAAAGATTCCAGTATAATGCTAACTTGACTGGCTTCATCGATGCTCGACCCGTTCATCTCCGTCATGTTGAAGTCGACCGTCATGTTTAGAATATGTTCTCGAACAGATGCCCATTCTTTCATACATGCATTGAAGATGTGTTTCAAAGCATCATGCCTGAGTTGTGCAGACGGTTGTTCGAACATTCCCCTTAAGGACTCTATGATCTCATGAGCTGTGAGCATGAGCTCATGCTTCTTGGTCAAGACATCATTAATGCTTGCCAAGATGTACGCTCGGGCCTTTTCATTTTCCTGTGTCCAACATTCATATGCTTCTCAAACATTTCGAAGAGCATTGACAGATGGAATGGGAGGACGATCCTCCATCAGGACATATCAAAGATCATCGATGATCAATATAGTAATGATTGTGTTTTTTCGACTAGCGTAGTTTTCTCCCGTTAACTTATCGGCGGCTAGTAAACTTAAAGTAGCAGTAGACATTTTAATGATTTTGTTGAAAAAGAACAAACTATTTTAGTCTACTTGCATTAAACCACTTGACCAATCAGTTTTTAGCAAAATAGTCTAGTGTACCTAAAGTAACATCTATTTTGCAATGATATTTCAATGAGGCAGAACAAAAGTCACCATAGGGTGATCAAGTGCCCCTTCACTCAAATGAGACATTCTCAACCATTAGACAAAACAACACCTTGTCACTGTAACTAACAATCACCATTGTTCGATCCCGAATTTGTTAACATCCTTAACAATTATGTGTACGTTTAACCCTTCATTTTAGGTTCTAGAGTTCCACCCCAATGAGCCAACCGTAGGGAAAACCCGAATAGGACATGAAACTAAAGCAACCCTATCCATTTCTAGAGATTAAATAAAGCATCATGCAATATAACCGTCTTTTAGGGGGATACCCACGATGCCTCGAGGCAATGCATGAAACTTTATTTAACCTAATGAGAGAGACTGAGGGATGTGCTGACACACATTCTGTTCCTACTTACTATAAACACTCTCTCTATTCACCTTGTTATTAACATACCCGAATGCCACCCGTAAGGGGACACCCACAATGCCTCTAAAGGAACTCTTATACAAGAGTACCTCTGAGTGGAAACAGATCGTTCCAAACTCATTGTGACAGAATTACCACATTTACAATCTAACAGAACAGATATGTATTTAACAACTAATTACCGGCATGTTTTTATCAATTCAACAATAAGAGAACAAGAAATACCTATTAGTTGAAGAACACTTCTTCACAGAAAATCTTGTTCTCTCCACGAAATGCTCCTCTCACTTTCGCTGGAAAAGTCCACTTTAATCGTTCACCAAATCACCGTCGTCTACCCATAAACGGCCTCCACACAAACACAGCAACGAGGAGAACACCACCACATAGAACCCTCGGTATTCTCGATGTGAGAATCCAAGAGGCGTGGGCTCTGTTGGATTTGGCTGAGGGAAGGAGGAAGTGATCGTATACCACGACCAAGCAAGTGGGAGAAGGATAATGTCTATCGTATAGATGATGCTTAATCGTTTAGGAAGGGATACACGATCGTTTAGTAGCTATGCAAATTAACACTAATTAACGGATGCTTTGAGAAATAAACTACAAGGGATTGAGTTTACATACTAGTTGAAGACTCTCTTCAATCTCAAACTCAACGCAACGAAAGAACCTCTACGAACTGTATCGCCCAGCAAATTAGTCGGCTACGTCAGCATGATCGTCTACACAAACAGTAGCAACATGAACAAGCACGAGCAAGCAGAAGCGGGGACGACACCACCACTTGGAGCCCTTGGTATTCTCAGAGTGAGAGAAACCAAAGTGTGGTCTTTAGTGAATTTGGTAGAGGTTGAAGGAAAAACTGATCGTGTAGATGAAAATCAAGTGGGAGAGAAAGCTATCGTATAGTGGAGTGCTTATCATTTAGACAAAGCTACACGATCGTGTAGGTTTTACTTAGCGATTGCCTAGTAAAAAGTAAACGATCGTTTAGAAAAATGCAGCACGCTAGACGATCGTTTAGGAAAGCCAAGCGATCGTTTAGAGAAAGACGTGCGATCGTTTAGACGCGGGTGTGCGATCGTTTAGACGATGAGACTCTATCATATAGGCTCTCAGCTAGGCGACCATTACTTTTTAACACCAATTGCAAATCTTTCGAACTCTTTGCAAAATGAAAACAAATTTTCATTTTATTCGGCAATAACCGAATACGACTTCTCTCACTAATGCACGACCGAGGAGAGTTTTTCGGCCAATTATCATTTAACTAACCAATTTAATTAATAAATAAATATAACCATATTATATTTTAACCTATAGTTTGATATCACATATCTACTATAGTAATTTTTTCTCCATTTGATATAAATCATATTTATATCTAATTTCCTCCAAAATAATGTATCTCATACGTTTAGTCAATTATATCATATATAATAAACCAGTTCAATTATATCATATATAATCGAACTCCCTCTTGTTAATTTGAACATTTTAAACTAACCCAAACACTGGTTCTCGACTTTATCCAAGCTACCCAGGGGACCTAATGGACTTGTGGCTCGAAGCTCCAATGGTCTGTGAATAGCTGACTAAACTCTTTAGCCATGAGACCCATCATCCGTTAACTATCAGGCATTCCACTAAAGACCAACAGGTTAACTCTTCTTACCACCGATATATTTATATGTCCATTAGATATAACCAATCATGAGCACGATGACCCTTCACAGATGCTCGTAAGTACAGTAGGGCCAAATTACCGTTTTTCCCTGTAGTTACATCTCACTCCTTAAGTACCACCGATTCCTCTAATGAACAATACAACATAGTCCAACCATGTGTGAATACCTCTCGGGCCAAGAGAAGGTGTGTGTCGCCATATCGTTCAAGCCCCGGAATAAGCCCTTAAGGGAGCTATCTATCTACTTACCCCTGCCTCGAGGAATGAGTGAATTTCATCTTGTGTAGCTGAGTTCCCAGCTCCCAAATCAGACGAATCCCCAAAATGGTAGGTTTGATTCGGCGACCTGGGCACTCGCACCCATACAAATCAAAGGACCGCCCTCAATGGCAGGAGTTCTCAACTCACTCGGGATTGAGGACATGTTACCTATGGTCATCCTAGTGAAGTGAAGTCCCTGTCATGAACAGTGTTATATAACAAGATGTTAACTGTTCATGGTCAAGTCTTATACAAACTCTTTGTATAGGATGCCCCCACCCGCATTTCTCCTACACGAATGATCAAGATCAGACCATCTGTGACAAGTCACAACACTTGTGACCATTCCACAAAGCAGGCCGCATCCGTAGCATTACCAGGATAAGGTTTCCCTCCTATATCCATATACTACAGACCATTTTGGTTATCACTTAATATATGATCTACTTGTATGTCACCACATACATGCTTAAGTTACATCCAGAGAAAAAGGGATTTAATGTTTATTAGTTTGTGGTAAAGCAAATAAAACAAACAATTGAGCAAAATCAAGATGTGAAGTAAAATATCATATATTATACAACACAAGCGTTTGTACAAACTGTTTATAATCTATAAGACAAGAGACTTTAGGGCATCAACCCCAACACTTCTTGTAGATACAAGGCTCATCAACATTTTGGTCAAGGCCGTGGGATTTGATTGTAGTATCAAACCGAATATTCCAAGATCGAGACACTTGTTTTAGTCCATAAATGGACCGATTCAGTTTGCAAACTTTTTGCTCTGGACCTTGGGCAATGAATCCCTCAGGCTGCACCATATAAATGGTCACATTAGATTTGCATAGGTGAGGGTTGGCTCAACAGCGCCGGCTCAGTAAGATTTCCATTTCAGGGGTAAGACCGGATAGATAGCTGAGGACATAGGGTGCAAGAGGGAATTCACTCCTACCTGCTTTAGGGATAGTAGAGAGGTTGTTCCCTTAAGTGTTGATTCTGAGGCTTGAAGAAAGGATCCCACCCTCTCATTTGGCATGAGAGGGACTCGGTTTAATAATTGGATCATAAAATTGTTCATTAGGGGATCAGTGGGGACTTAAGGAACAAGAGGAAATTTAGGGGTAAAACAGAGATTTGACCCAGCTGTTATTACAAACAACCTGTGAAGGGTTAACTTACTAATCATGGTTATATCGAGTGGACATAATATATCTACAGTGAGGGGAGTTCAACTATGGGCTTTAGTGGAGTGACCCATTAGTTAACGAATGGGGGTTAGATCGGTCTAATGAGTTTAGCCGATTAATCTCGGATCGTTGGAGCTCATGATCTATAGATCCATGAGGTCCCCCTACTAGCTCAGAAATGGATTAGCTCTAGAGTAGCGTGATATGTTAATTTGAAACGTTCAAATTAGAATCAAACAGAATTGGAGAAAATATATTTAAATATGATTTAAATATATGAAGATGAATTTGTGTAAAAATTAATTTAATATTGGATATTAAATTAATTAAAATTATTTAAGTTATTTAAATAATTATTTATTAATTTTATTAGAAAATTAATTTCTAAAATTAATAAATTTTGATTTTAGAAATAAAATATGATTTTAAAATCAATTTTGAATTTTGAAAATTGAAAAATTACACAAACTTGAAAAATGGGTTTTTCAAGTTCATCTTCAACTTACTCACTAGGAACCCACCACCTCTTCCTTGATTTACTCCAAGCATGAATTGCATCCCATGCAGAACATCTCTTTGCATGATAGTCTGCAATATATTGAAGAGATTGGAGTGAAGATATGAAGGATGAACCGATTGAATTTATGCTGAAAAATTTGGATAACGAAGGTGTTCTTCAATGGGTTGGTTCAGTCAGCTTTCTCCATATTCTCTTTGATTCCAGCTTATTTTGAGTCCCACAACTTAATTTAGAGCACCAAGAGGATAGTAGAAAAGAACTTGTGATGGTCTACACATGTATTTGGAGGATTTTGCAGCTGGAAATAGAGATTTCAATGGTTCGGCCAAGGTATGTTCTTGAAACCCATTATACTCTGTTTTAGCATGTTCTTTTTAGCCAAAATTAATGAATTAGAATGCTTATGAATCCTAAACTCTTCCGCTGCATGTTGGTGTCAATCCAACAATGATCTAACGTGCTGAGACCATGGGGTCATGATTCTTGGCCAACAAGTCGTTAAGACTGGCCAAGATATAGACTCGGGCCTTCTCGTTCGCCCGTGTCCAATGCTCATATGCCTCCCGAACATTTCGAGCAGCGTTAGGAGGTGGAATAGGAGGACGCTCCTCCGTAAGGATGAACATGAGATCCTCAATGATTAGTATAGTCATGATCATATGTTTCCAACTAGCGTAATTGTCGCCAGTTAACTTATCGACACTAAGCAAAGCAATTGTGGCTATAGCTATTTTAAAACCATTGCTGAAAAACAAACTAACTTTTAAAAGTCTTTGTTAAACAACATTTTAACACCAATTAGTTTTAGCAAAATAGCTTCCTAGTACTCTAAGATATGAAACTTCTATTTTGCAATGATTCCCTAGCGAGGCAGGACAAACATCACCGATGGGGTGATCAGAGGCCCCTTCACTGGGATGTGACACTCTCAACCATTAGGCATAGCCAACTCTTGGAACTGCACCTAACAACCACCATTTGTTTGGTCTAGAACTATTAACCCTTAACAATTCTGCGTAAGTGTAACCCTTCGTTTTCGACCCCAGAGTCCAGCTCTAATGCGCCTACCGTAGGGAAAAAGCATATTAGGAAAGAGGCTAAGAAACCTTATCCTATACAAGAGAGCAAATAAAAAAATGTGCAAAACTACCATCCTATAAGGGGACACTCCCAGAGTGCCTCGAGGCGATGCACAGAAACATTATCCAACCTAACGAGAGAAACAGTGGGATATGTTGTCGCACATCCCGCTCCCACTTACTATGAACA
Source organism: Benincasa hispida (assembly GCF_027475165.1). Classification (NCBI taxonomy): domain Eukaryota; kingdom Viridiplantae; phylum Streptophyta; class Magnoliopsida; order Cucurbitales; family Cucurbitaceae; genus Benincasa; species Benincasa hispida. The sequence continues at coordinate 12,258,158 of NC_143484.1, read as the reverse complement.
TTCTCTCCATCCACCTTGATATTGACCAACCCAAACACCATCCTTTAGGGAGACACTCTCGAGGTGCCACAAGGCCGAGGATACATCTCATGGTATGGACAATAAAGGGAGAAATGCAAGAGGCTTAAATGAAGCATCAAATGCCTCAAGTACCTCCCACTGAATGTTCTACCTAGGGGTTCATTAACTTAGACCATCCGACTACTGATTTTAATCTAAGTCAGTTTAATCTGCCAAAAAATAAATCTCGTCTTTGAAATTAAACAAGCTCAAGTAGTCACATTAAACTCTTTAATGGAATGTCCTCAAGCTTGCATGCATGCATCAAATCTATCTAATTCACCTTTCCAGATAGGTTCCCAGGTAGGGGTGTTCCGTTTCCGTCACCTTAAATACCCCAGCCGAGATAGAACCAGCCTTAGACAAAAGGTCTCTTATAGATAGATTTGCTATACTTTAACCTTTTATAAGTCAATTAAATCCTATTAAACTGATTAAAAGATTTAAGCCTGAGATTGCTAATCATATTAGAATCGTGATCTCTCCACCAAGTTTTAAAACACTTTTAAAACCATGATTCAAACCTAAGTTAGCATGCATGTCTTTCTTATAGATTTTAGTTATAATTTCCTTATAACCTTTATAAAAGAAACAACTAAAACCACATTTCCACATAACTAGGTATTTATAATAATTATAAATTTAACCTATGTGTCATGATTGATGCAATGTCCGTTCATTACTATACATAACTTTTATATACTAACAACGAACCAAGCACACATGCTCCATACACCATTATACTATAACACATATAATATAAAGATGATGCATGTCTATGCTTTATGCATGCATAAATATAACTCTTGCATTATACAATGCATGAGCATGCTCTTATGTAATTACAATCATGCTTCTCTAAATCATAACACTTATAATAAAGAGATGATGCATAACCAATGCATAACCTAAGGTAGGTGATGGGAGGAATTTGTGATGTGTTATAGTGTGAGTTTGCAGTGATATGTGTTATGCGGTGATCATGCAAGTTTTCCTTACAAGACCCAAGTATAACCCTTCTTAGTTTTCCTGGTAAGTCCAGAGTCGAACACAGGGACTACTAAGTAAATACATTTGTTCACTCTCTTAGCACGCATGAGTAGCTAAACTAATCAAATGGGTTGAGAAGAACAAAGCTAACATGACCTAGGATCTTCATCGCATGCTATTATCTTGTTTTATGTTATGCCCAATACCCCTTTAGAGCTATTCGAGAGAGAGTCTAAAGAAAGAACCTAAAGACTCAAGAGAGCTAGGTTAGAATCTAGACTTGAGAGAGCGAGATTAGATCGGCATAAGAAAAAGATAGGGACTTAGGGATAGGCTCTGTTTGTCAACCTGCATCGCATGCACCCTAGAGATAGGTATGATATTATATGGTCGCCTTATTTGTGTGTGTCGTTTTGTCATCGCATAAAAAAGAATAGAGGCTTATGTGTAGGTTCTATGACTTATCGCATATATCGCATGCGTTCTAGCACTAGAAGCCGTAGCATTCGCATCAAGAGGTGGTTTACTATTGTATACGTGTTGCATGATGGCATAGCATGAACGCATCCTAGGAAGTGTTAGCCGAAACACTTCTCAACCCGTTCACCACATACTCATCGCATCTTCCGTTTTATCAACTCTTTTCGAAACTCTGCCGCATTTGTTTATTTTTATTACCACAAACAACACCCTCAACAACTATTGATTTATTTGGTTACCGCAATGTTTTCTGAAAAATTATCATCGGATACCATTTTCCCAAGTCCCAAAGTTCGACCCTGGACTTACCAAGAAACTCAGTGGGGTTTACATTTGGATTCCACTGAGAAAACATGACTGCTCAACGCAACTCCATCATCGCATTTCATCCATAATTCTACATAATAAAATAACGCATCAAGTTTTTGGCGTCATTGCTGGGGACTTCGGCAAAGCAGTGTGCTAACAGTAATTGTTTTTTTATTTCTTTGCAGACTCTCAATCTTTGGAGAATTACAACCCAAAGATTGAGAGGACGTTCAGAAGAAGATTAAGAGACCACCAATACCAACAGCCAGATAAAGAAGATATGGCAAAGCAGCCTGAAAACAGAGCACCAAACGAAAACAACATCATGATGAATCCAATCTTCCTGGCAAACGATCGTAATAGGCCCATTAGGGTCTATGCATCGCCAAACCTCTATGATTTCTCTCTAGGAATCATGAGGCCTGCCCTTGATGGAAGCTGATTTGAAATGAAGTCGGTGATGCTGCAGATGATTCAGACTACAGGACAATTCGAGGGAAGGCATGGTGAGGACCCGTACGTCCACCTCCGTAGCTTTATAAAAATATGCAATACTTTTGTGTTCCCGAACATCTCTACCGAAGAAGTTCAACTAACTCTGTTTCCATTTTCTCTGTGTGATCAGGCAAGAAAATGGGCGTATTCCCTCGAGCCGGGAGAGATCACTTCATGGGAACAAGTCGTAGAGAAATTTATGAAGAAATATTTTCCACCTACTGAGAATGCTCGACGAAGGAAACTAATCACCAATTTTGAACAAGACATGGACGAATCACTCAGCGATGCCTACGAGAGGTTTAAGAGGTTGGTCTGGGGCTGTCCACACAATGGATTGCCAAACTGCCTTCAGATGGAAATCTTTTATCATGGTTTAAATCCCGCTTCGCAGACCGCTTCCAATGCGGCAGCTGCTGGTGGTCTGCGGGACAAGACGTATGACGAGGCTAAGAACATCTTGGATCGCATCTCTAAAAACCACGAGAATTGGAGAGAGAGTGATCAGAGACTGAGAATAAAGGATAACGACGCAACTAATGGTGCTATTGCTTCACTACAGAATCAGATGACTACAATAATGAACTTAATTTAGGGAATTGCGATCAATAGTTCAACACCATAAACAGGGCAAGTAAACGCAATTAATCAAAACACCATAACGTGTGCAACTTGCAGTGACGGACACATAATGGAGGAATGCCCACAGTATCCACAGTCTATTTACTTTGTGAAAAATAATACCTACAACCTCGGATGGAGAAGCCACCCCAATTTTGCATGGAAGAATCAGCAGTAGAATTTCCAACCTGTGGCGTAGAAAGAAGAGCCACCTGGATTCTTCGCGCGGAATAATGGTCAGACAAGCAATCAAGCCAGTAGCTCACAACCGTCACAATCTTCCTCCTTGGAAACTTTGTTGAAGCAGTACATAGAGAAAAACGAAACTATACTTCAGAGTCAAGCTACATCCATCCGCAATCTCGAGTTACAGATGGGCCAGATTGCAAGCGAGCTAAAGAGCAAACCACAAGGGGCTCTACCGAGTTCACAGAACTCCCACGCAACCCGGGGGGATCAGGTAAAGAGCAATGTCAGGTTGTGACATTACGATGTGGAAAAATTGTGGAGGGAGAAAGAAAGAAGCCTAGCCGGACTGCTACCATTACATTGGAACCTGAAATTGTAGTGACCCAAGAAGAAGAAAGGGAAAAGGACGCGATAGAGCCAGAAGTTGCGTCCACCTCTAAGCCAACAGAAAAGGGGACCGTGAGAGTGCAGTTACCACCTTTCCCGCGGAGACTTAGAAAGAAAAAGAATGACGAGGTACAGTACCAACACTTCTTGTCTATGTTAAAACAATTACATATTAATATTCCATTCAGTGAACCGATTGAGAAGATGCCTGCTTGCGCAAAGTTTCTGAAGGATATGGTAACTAAGAAAAGGGGCACAGGTAAGTTTGCCGCGGTGACTTTAACGCAAGGCTCGAAATCAATAATTCCACCGAAGATGAGTGATCTTAGGAGCTTTACTATACCTTGCTCCATTGAAGGACTGTATATTGGGCAAGCATTGTGTGACCTTGGAGCCAGTATCAATTTGATGCCTCTGTCGATCTTTAAGCAGCTGAATGTAGGGCAACATGCGCCCACGACCGTGACTCTTCAACTTGCAGATAGATCTCTGGTGCATTCAGAGGGGAAGGTGAAGGACGTGCTGGTCACCATCGACAAATTTATTCTACCAGTCGATTTCATCATCTTAGATTACGAAGCCGACAAAGATGTGCCCATCATTCTGGGGCGGCCATTTTTATCAACAGGTCATTCCCAGATTGATGTGCACAAAGGAGAGATCACTTTAAGCATAAATGGACAGAAGCTCAAGTTTGACATAATCCGTGCGATAAAGTTTCCTGACGAAGAAGACCTGCATGACTCTAACAACGACCAGAATTTGACTGAAGAAGAAAAGTTTGACGAAGAGAATGAAAAAAAGGATGCAAGCGCATCCATTACTGCATGTAATGCGATCATAAAAAAAACAAACAAGGAAGTTGAGACGATTGCAACCCGAGAAGAAGAGCCAACAGAAAAAGAAGAAAGAAAAACAACGCAACCATCCTTAGTAGAACCACCAATAATGGAATTGAAAACCCTGCCATACCATTTAAAGTATGCATTTTTTGGGAAAAATGAGAAGCTGCCAGTAATTATTTCCTCGGAACTTAATGAAGACTTGAAGAATGCGTTGATGATCATTCTAAGAAAACATGTGTGAGTAATAGGTTGGACACTCACAGACATCCGAGGAATTAGCCCCGCATACTGTATGCATCGCATTCGTCTCGAAGAAGACCACAAGACAACGATCGAACAACAACGCAAACTCAACCATGCGATGAAAGAGGTCATTAAAAAGGAGATCATTAAGTGGTTAGATGCAGGCATTATTTATCTGATAGCAGACAGCACGTGGGTCAGCCCCGTGCAGTGTGTGCCGAAAAAAGGTAGCATGACGATAGTCCTCAATGAGAATAATGAGCTTATATCGTAAAGAACCGTCACCGGGTGGCGTATTTGCATGGACTACCGCAAGCTGAATGCGATAACGAAGAAAGATCATTTCCCTTTACCGTTCATTGACCAAATGCTAGATCCTCTAGCCAGAAATGACTTTTACTGTTTACTAGATGGCTATGCCGGGTATAACACGATTATGATTGCTCCAGAAGATTAGGACAAGACCACTTGCTTTTGCCGCATGCCATTCGACCTCTGCAATGTGCCAAGCACGTTCCAAAGGTTCATGATGGCCATCTTTTCAGACTATCTCGAGGACTCTATTGAAATCTTCATGGACGACTTCTCTATCTATGGGCACACCTATGAAGTCCGTCTGGCCAACCTGGAGAAGATACTGAAAAGATGCAAGGAGACGAGTCTCGTTTTTAACTAGGAAAAATTTCATTTTATGGTAAAGGAGGGCATCGTGTTGGGTCACAAGGTTTCGCGGGACGGGTTGGAGGTGGATAAAGTAAAAGTATAAGCAATTGAAAAACTTCCACCTCCAACAAGTGTGAAGGCTCTAAGAAGTTTCTTGGGACATGCCAAATTCTATAGACGCTTTGTCAAGGACTTTTCAAAAAAAGCACGACCACTGAGTTACTTGATGGAGGCTGATAGAAAATTTGATTTTGATAACAATTGCCTCAACGCATACAGGATTTTGAAGAATGTGATGATAACCGAGCCCGTGTTAATCGCACCTGATTGGACACTTCCTTTTGAATTAATGTTCGGTGCAAGCGGGTATGCGATGGGAGCAGCTCTGGCACAGAAGAGAAAAACAATCTTACATCCCATCGCATATGCAAGTACGACGGTGAATCCTGCTCAGACTAATTACACCACCACAGAAAATGAGCTACTTGAGGTAATATTTGTGTTGGAAAAATTTAGAGCGTATCTGCTGGGAAAAAAAGTGCTCATCCATACTGATCATTCGGCGATAAAAGTATTTAATGACAAAAAAAGACGCGAAGCTGAGATTGATCAAATGGGTTCTCCTCCTCCAGGAATTTGACATAGAAATAATCGATCGCAAGGGGACGGAGAACCAAGTTGCGTATGACTTGTTCAGATTGGAAAACTCTGAGGTTGACGGAAATGAGTCAGAGGTGAATGCGGTGTTTCCAAATGAGCAGTTGTTCCACATTGAAGAATTGCCATGGTACGCTGACATAGTCAACTATCTGGTTTGCAAGCAATTTCCAGAGGATTATACCGACCACAAGAAGAGGAGGCTCAAGTACGAATGCATATCATATTTCTTGGATGAGCCGAATCCATATAAAAAGGGGGCAAACCAGATTCTGCAATACTATGCGTACCAAATGTTGCTCAACAACGCATATTATCGCAATGTCACGACTCACCTTATAGTGGTCACTTCAGAGGACAGCGCACCGTAGCTAAGGTTTTATAGAGTGGATTCTTTTGGCCAACATTGTTTAAGGATGCAGCTAACTACGCGATGAAGTGTGATCGATGCCAATGCACAGGTAACATTTCATGGAAACATGCAATGCCTATGAACATTATCTTGGAGCTTGAGTTGTTTGACGTATGGGGTATCGACTTTATGGGACCATTCCCTCTATCGAATGGTAAAAATTATATTTTATTAGCTGTCGACTATGTATCCAAGTGGGTAGAGGCATGGCATGCACTGCAAGTGATGCGGCGGTAGTCTCTCACTTCCTGATGAAAAACATATTCAGTTGTTTTGGCACCCCACGTGCCATAATAAATGATGATCTCACTTTGTCAATCATACTGTCAAGGAACTGCTACGCAAATATGACATTCTCCATAAAGTGGCCACCACATACCATCCGCAGACAAATAGTCAGGCCGAAGTGTCCAATCAAGAGATCAAGCTAATACTTGAGAAGGTAGTAAGGCCTTCACGAAAGGATTGGGCAACAAGGCTCGACGATACGTTGTGGGCATATCGGACTGCATTTAAATCACCCATAGGTATGTCCCCGTATGCGTTGGTATTCGGTAAGGCGTGTCATTTGCCTCTGGAGCTGGAATACAAAACATTGTGGGTGGTAAAGAAGCTAAACTTTGACTTGGAGAAAGTAGGAGAAGCGAGAAAAATTCAATTGGTCGAGCTGTTGGAATGGAGGATCAACGCATATGAGAACGTAAAGATTTACAAGGAGCGCGCAAAGCACTGGCATGACAAACACATATGCAGCAAGAACCTCCAAGTCGGGCAGAGGGTCTTACTATTCTACTCACGACTATGGTTTTCCCTGGGAAATTAAAATCACGTTGGTCCGGACCATTCATTGTGAGAGAAGTATTTCCGCATGGCACGGTTGAATTGTCGAATGAAGATGGAACCAACATTCAAAGTTAATGGGCACCGAGTTAAAGTATATCACGGAGAAGGCTGGCATCACCAAGTCGACTCTGTGGAACTAAGAGACTCTGAATAAGAAAGAAGTAGGTGGTCCCTACGCTATCAGATGATCGAAATTCTTCAGGAACGTAAGTTTTGGGAATCATGAAATCTTCAACTTTTCTCTACTACTTAGAATTTTCATTTCACTATATCTTTTCAGTCCTTTATCTATTCTTATTCTAAAAAAAAAAAAAAAAATCTTGTGATCATGTTAAATGATTGTGGTAAACAATTTTGTTTTCTATGCAAACGATTGCGGAGGCGCTACACGACGAAGCAACTTATCTTATTCTGTCACCGCAATCCAAAGGAGATGATCACCGTAAAGCAGGATGCGGCAATAAACAATGCGAGCGATAGCGCAAATTTGGGGGTTGTATTCTTCCTTAACTTTATTCCAAATTTTGCACTCTCACATTGCATTTTAATTTTGAAAGTCCTATCAACACATCCTCTTTAATTACCGCAATCATTTAACATGGATAAATTTAGAAAGTCACCGCATGCTGTCTCTTTGCCAATTATGATTTCATTGATGAATCAACTTAATCTTATAAAAGTCACCTCATTAAATATTTCTAGAAGTTAGAGGTCTGCTTGCTTTCTTTCAAACTCTCTTTACATAGCTTTCTAAGAACATCACCTGACTTCTTTCAATCTTTTGGCAATGGGGACATTGCCGCATTTTAAATTTGGGGGTGAGGTATTTATTTTCGACCTGCTATTTTTAGCATTCTACAAAAAAAATTGAGAATAACAACTCCACTGTCAACACAATGGGGAAACACATGTTGTAAGAGTTAAGTTGTGAAGGGCACTTACCCGTAGTTGGATGTCCATATGACACACGTGGGGGCAAGCCAAAACGAAAGTAAGTTGCCAGGATCAACGCATAAATAAATGATCGAAACTCCGCTGCCAAGTAGGTATGAGTATAGTCTAAGAAAGAGCGCATTGCTCGTAGTTGGATGTCTGCATGACACACATGGGGGCAAGCCAAAATGAAGGCAAGGCACTTGGATCAATGCAACACCAGGAAAAAAAATAATAATGTCAAGAACATGCAAGGATAAAAATCATTTGACACCCCGGTGGAAAAATTTTCTATTTGTAATAAATCATGCGATGTCCCGGAATTTAGTAAAGTCCTTTTGAAGGTTAAGCTTGCAGTCCTTAGGTCTTAGAAATATTTTAGGAAGAGACTTGAATAAGACTTAAGGAAATTTTGGTGTATAAGATTTGAAGGAAGTATCCTTGAGAAATCTAGGAATAGAGATTTGTGGTCAACTTTCTAAAGGAAATCTTTAGCTTATGCTTGAGGGCAAGCATTGTTTAAATTTGGGGGTGTGATAATGGGCAGAAATGCACGTTATTACAGTGCTAAGTTATTAAACAATGAAGGATTGTGTTGATAAAATATGTTAGATTGCGTCCAAAAGCATTAAGTTTATAACATTGCGGTCGCATGCATCCATCGCATAGAAATAGTTAATTTTTGTATTCTTATGTAGAATATGCATTGACACAAGGCGAAAAGCACGATCACAAGAAATCAACGGTCGAGCACAGCATTACCACAAGGCTTTGTGGTGATTTATGCTCACAAACATGTACTTGAGAAGGATTGCCGCATAGACCCTGGACTTACCAAGAAACTCAGTGGGGTTTACACTTGGATTCCACTGAGAAAAATTGAGTGCTCAACGCAACTCCATCATCACATTTCATCCATAATTACACATCATAAAATAACGCATTACTGAGCTACACGATCGTCTAGTGTTCGTATGTTAACCTGCTCCAGAGTATCTGATACTCTACGATCGTCTACCCCATCATTTACACGACCCGACCAACGCTTGGTCGTCTTCATCCTCGAAGAACAGCAACCCTTGCTATGAAGCTTCTTCATGAATGACTCACAAACTCAAACTCTTTGAAATTATAGACTCAATAGCAGTTAATATGCCCAAAACGCAGGGGCTCTTACAATTAACTTCAAATGTAAAAGAATTAATCAATACAGAGGCTTCATCCTAGAAACTCCATTAATCCCACATCCACAAACTATTGAACAATTAAACATAGTGTAAACATGGTTTTACCCACCGAGAAAGTAAATCAATTCTTTGCATCAATAAATTTGGAATATCAGATGTTGGCTCTAATACCAATTGAAGGAACTCTTATTCAAGAGTACCTCTGAAGGAAGCAAATCGTTCAAAACTCATTGTGACAGATTTACCGCATTTACAATCTAATAGAACAGATATGCATTTAACAACTAATTATCAACATGCTTTTACCAATTCAACAACAAGAGAACAAGAAATACGTACCAATTGAAGAAACACTTCTTCACAGAAAATCTCATTCTCTCTAAGGAATGCTCCTCTCACTCTCGCTGGGAAAGTTCACTCCAATCGTTCACCAAATCACCGTCATCTACCCACGAACGACCTCCACACAAACACAGCAACGGGGAGGACACAATCACTTAGAACCTTTATATTCTTGGTGTTAAAATCTAGGAGGTGTGGGCTCTGTTGGATTTGGCAGAAGGAAGGAGAAAGTGACCGTATACCACAACCAAGAAAGTGGGAGAAGGCTGATGTCTATCGTATAGACGATGCTTGATCATTAGGAAGAGATACACGATCGTTTAGTAAATAGGTTATGATTGTGTAGACGATCGTTTAGTAAACGCTCGAGCACGCGATCGTTTAGGAAAGACCTAGACGATCGTTTACCAAATCCTATGCGATCGCTTGGAAAGAAGCGCGCGTGTATACGATCGTGTAGAAACTTAGAGCTATCGTGTAGTATCTCAAAGCTCCAATGGTACGTGAATAGCTGACTAAACTTTTTAGCCACGAGATCCACCATCCGTTAACTACCAGACATTCCATTAAAGACCGACAACTGAACTTTTCTCACCACATATATATTTTTGTGTCCATCGGATATAACCAATCAACAGTACGATAACCCTTCACAGATGCTCGTAAGTACAGATGGACCAATTTACTATTTTTCCCTTGTAGTTACATCTAACTTCTTAAGTACCACTGATCCCTCTAATGAATAATACAACATAGTCCTACTATGTGTGGACACTGTTGGGTTTTATGTCCTAAAACTCATGGTATGTAAACAATGGAACTTATTCTAAAAATTCAATAAAGGTGTTATTGAATAGATCTATTGCTTGATAGAATTCCAATAAACCTAAAAGTCCATTGACTATTGGATGAGTTCTTGAACTTTATATGGAGACATAAAGGTGGATCAGGTTAGAGTAAATAGTCAAAATCATCTATAGTATATGGATAAGGTTAGGTACCTTATTTTGGTAACACTATTGGATACGGCCTACTCTATAGTTTTTACAAGGAGTTGTAAAGTGCTACAAATGAAGTGATCCTAATTCATTCTTGTTGGACATGAGGAGTGGGGGTGTCCTTATGCAAAAGGGTTTGTACAAGATCGGACCACGAAATAAGTCACTCTTACTTTATAACACTATGTACTATTTAAGACTGACTATTTCAAAGCGATGACCTAGGTAACTTGACCTTAATCCAGAGTTGACTCAATAAGACTCCCATTTTAGGGGTAAGACCGGATAGATAGCTAGGGACATAGGGTGCAAGATAGAATTCACTCCTACCTGATTTAGGAATAGTAGAGAGGTTGCTCCCTTAAGTGTTGATTTTGGGTCTTGAACAAGGGGCCTTACCCTTTCATTGGCCCGAAAGGGACTTGATTTTGTTGATCGAATCACAAAAAAATTGTTCATTAAGGGATTAGTGGGGACTTAAGAAACAAAAGGTAATTTCGGGAGTAAAACAGAGATTTGACCCAGCCGTTATTATGAACAACCTGTGAAGGGGTTAACTTACTAATCATGGTTATATCGAGTGGACATAATATTTCTACAGTGAGGGGATTTCAACTATGGGCTTTAGTAAAGTGACCCATTAGTTAACAAATGGGGGTTAGATCAGTCAAATGACTTTAGCTAATTAATCTCGGATCGTTGAAGTCCATGATCTGTAGGTCCACGAGATTTCCCTACAAGCTCGAAGCGTGATAAGTTAATTTGAAATGTTCAAATTAGAATAAAATGGAATTGGAGAAAATATATTTAAATATGATTTAAATATATGAAGATGAATTTGTGTAAAAGTTATTTTAATATTGGATATTAAATTAATTAGAATTATTTAGATCGTTTAAATAATTATTTATTAATTTTATTAGAAAATTAATTTGTAAAATTAATCAATTTTGTTTTTAGAAATAAAATATGATTTTAAAATCAAAATAGATTTTGGAAATAGAAAATTACACAAAAATCGAAAATTGATTTTTCATATTCATCTTCGAAAGTAGCTAACAATGGAACGCACTTCTTCAACCTTTATTAACTCCAAGCATGAGCTGCATCCCATGCAATAAATCTCTTTGCATGATAGTATGTAATATATCTAAGAGATTGAAGTGAAGTTACTAGAGGGCAATGATGCGTTAATTTATGAATAGAAATATTGATGATATGCGTTGATGGATTGCATTGTGCACTCAAGTTTCCCCAGAAGAATTCAAGTGTAAATTCCTCTGAGTTTCCTGGTAAGTCCAGGGTCGAACACAGGAACTTGTGAAAATAGTTGCGTTGGTAATGTTTATGAAAACTTTGTGGTAACCAAGTAAATAAATAAAATGTGGGTGTGTTGTTACGTTGATAAAAAAGAAGTAAATAAAGGCGGTGGACTTGAGAAAGATAGTTGCATTGATAGATGCAATAAGTATGCAATGAACAAGTTGAGAAGACCTTTAGCTAGCGTTACACAGGAATGCGTCAAACTTTGCGATCATGTTACAACCATGCACAGCAAGTCATTTCCCAATGTAAATGCGATGCTCCTAAGTCTAGGACGCATGTGTTGAATGCAAAATGTCCATAGAGCTCATCCCTAAGTCCCTACTCTTTCCTATGCATTGATTCAAAATGCATGAAAGCAAGGTGACCGCATACAATCATACCTTATTGCTAAGATGCATGCGATGCGTTAATAACAAATAGTGCTCATTCCTAAGCGCCTATCTCCTGTTTATGCATTCTATTCTGGTTCTTCCAAACCTAGATTCTGACCTAACCTTTCCAAGTCTAGATCCTATCCTTAGACTACCCTCCCGATTATTTCTAATAGACGAATGAAGCATACATAAACAAGATAATCGCAAGGATGAGGATTCCCTCGTTATGCTAGCTAACTACTTCTCAACCCATTCAACTAATTTAGCTACTCATGCTTAAATAACAGAGAGTGAACAGATATAGAGAAAGAAATTCTGTTCTTATAAATGAGTTGAGTACAAAATGAAATTAGAAAGTAAAGGTAGAGATCCTGGTAGCAATTCTTTGCTAACCGAGGCTTTTTACACTGAATCTCTATTCTGATCTAAAAATTGTTCCCGCTTCCACAGGCGCCGGCCCTCTCTCTGTTTGGAAGCTTCTGGTGCTTTCCCGAGCTTATCGGAACAATCTACCAGCACAACTTTCTTCCTCGGGTCCACCTTAAAATGAAATAAAACTATGGACAGAGGTGTGAACTTTTGAGGTGATGAAGTAATCGACTGCTTAACCCCTTCTCTGAATAATGCACTTGGTATTTATAGAGTTTCCATGGGGAAAGGTGGCTTCTCTCTCCCGGTTGTATAGATGGGATAGCTTTAATTCCTGATTGATGCGCCGGATAATTGTCATCGATAAAGTTGAATGTACTTTGTGATCATTATTTGCTGTCTACTTAATTTGGATTCGACTGCCGTCAGCTTTTTGTCCCATCGCTCTTAATCACCCTTTCACCTGGATACGCCCACCATGTTGCGCCGACGCGAGTATGATCAACACAAAGTCTTGCGGTGAAGTTGCGCTCGACCAATGTATTCCTATGATCGCAATCTCTGCATTGTGTTAATGCATATTCTACACAAAAATATAAAGATCAACTACTCTAATGTGTTGGACACGTGCGACTGCAATATTATAGAATTTAGGCTTAATGGATGCAATTTAACATATTTCATCAATGCAGTCCAACATTGTTTAAGAACTTAGTACTATGATAATGTGCATTTCTACCCGTTATCACACCCCCAAATTTAAACAATGCTTGTCCTCAAGCATAAGCTAAAGATTCCTTTAGCAAGTTAACCGTAAAGTTCTTTCCCTAGATTTCTCAAGGATACTTCGTTCAAATCCTATATGTCAGAATTTCCTTAAGTCTTATTTAAGTCTCTCCCTAAAATATTTCTAAGACTTAGGGATTGCAAGCTTAACTTTCAAAAGGACTTTACTAAATTTTGGAACATCGCATGATTTATTTCAAAAAGAAAATTTTCCACCGGGGTGTCAAATGATTTATCCTTGCACAAAATTTTTCTTCATTGTTATTTTTTTCTGACCTTGCGCTGATCCGAGTGCCTTGCCTTCGTTTTGGCTTTCCCCCCACGTGTTTCATGCGGGCATCCAACTACGAGCAATGCACTCTTTCTCAGACTAAACTCATACCGATTTGGTAGTGGAGTTGCGATCATTGATTTAAGCGTTGATCTTAGTGACTTACTTTCGTTTTGGCTTGCCCCCACGTGTGTCATGCGGACATCCAACTACGGGTAAGTGCCTTTCACAACTTAACTCTTATCAACATAGGTTTCCCATTGCGTTCATAGTGGAGTTGTTATTCTCAAACATTTATATATATATATATATATCACAGCAAGGTCGAAAATAAATACCTCACCCCCAAATTTAAAATACGGCAATGTTCTCATTGCCAAAATAAATTAAAATAAGTCATGCGATGGTCATAGAATGCATTGTAAAGAGAGTTTGAAAGAAAGCTAGCAAACTCCTAACTTCTAGAAATATTTCATAAGGTGACTATCTTAAGATTTAATTTGACTCTAATATATACGAAAGAGATAGAAGCATATTTTTCATCATTGAAATCATACTTGGGAAAGAAACAACATGCGGTAAACTACTAAATTTATCTACTCGGAAATGATTGCAGTAATCAGGGAGGATGCAGTGATAAAACTTTGAAAAATAAAATGCAATGTGATAGCACAAAATTTGAAATAAAGATAAGGAAGAGTACACCCCCAAATTTTTCACTGTCGCCCGGATTGAGTATTGATGCATCCATCCTTGCAGCGATCTTTGCTTCTGTGGATTGCGGTGATGGAGTGAGATCATTTGCTTCTTCGCGATCCTGTGCCTTAATTCTTGTAAATAGACAAAAAAGAGGGTCAAATGATTTTAAAACAAAACAACAAGTTTTTTTATATTTTTTTAGAAAAATAAGTGCAATACTGATAATAGTAAAAATGACAAAGAGTTGTTCAACAATTGAATAAGGGATAGTCTGGGTTTTTCAACTTTGCGGAGACTGTGTCTGGCTGGAAATCTCCTCCGCAATATGCCTTTATCCGTTGGCCATTAACTTTAAATGTTTGACTGCCATCCTCGGGGATCAGTTCCACTACACCATGTGAAAATATTGCTTTGATGATGAAGGGTCCAAACCACCGCGATTTTAATTTTCCCGGGAAGAGCCGCAATCTCGAATTGAAGAGTAAGACCTTTTGCCCAGTTTGGAGATTTCTAGCGCATATGCGTTTATCATGCCAGTGCTTGGTGCGCTCTTTGTAAATCTTTACATTCTCATATGCGTTGACCCTCCATTCTTCTAGCTTGACCAGCTGCAGTTTTCGTGCTTCCCCTGCTTTCTTCAAATCAAAATTCAGTTTCTTGACCACCCACAATGCTTTATACTCCAACTCTAAAGGCAGATGACACACCTTCCAAATACCAACGCATAGGAAGACGTACCTATTGGTATTTTAAATGTGGTCCGATATGCCCACAATGCATCATCAAGCTTCATTGCCCAATCCTTCTGCAAAGGTTTTACTGCCTTCTCAAGTATCAATTTATTTTCACGATTGGACACTTCAGCCTAGCCATTCTTTTGCGGGTGGTATGCAGTGGCCACCTTGTGGAGGATATTGTACCTATGCAGCAGCTCCTTTATATTGTAGTTGACAAAGTGTGATCCTTCATCACTTATGATGGTAAGGGGAGTGCCAAAACGAGTGAAAATATTTTTCTTGAGAAACTGGGAGACTACCGCCGCATCACTTGGAGTGCATGCAATTGCCTCTACCCACTTGGAAACGTAACCGACAGTCAATAAGATATAATGCTTGCCATGCGAAGGAGGGAATGGTCCCATGAAATCAATCTCCCAGACGTCAAATAATTCCAGCTCCAAGATAGTGTCATTGGCATTGCGTTCTTCCATGAAATGCTACTGATGCGTTGACACCGATCACATTTCATTGCGTAGTCAGCAACATCCTTAAATAATGAAGGCTAAAAGAATCCACTTTGCAAAACTTTGGCTGCAGTACGTTGTCCTTCAAAGTGCCCTCCATATGGCGAATCGTAGCACTGTGACAATATGTGTTGTTGAGCAGCGTTTCGTACGCATAATCGAATGATTTGGTCTGCACCTCTTTTATACAGATTCGACTCATCCCAATAATAATGCTTGCATTCATGCTTGAGCTTCTTCTGTTGATGGTATGTGTAATCTTCAGGAAATTGTTCACAAACCAAATAATTAACAATGTCCGCATACCAGGGCAGTTCTTCTATGTCGAACAGCTGCTCGTCTGAAAACGCGACACTCACTTCAGATTCATTGTAGTCAACCTCGGGATTTTCCAGTCTGGACAAGTGATTCGCAACTTGATTCTCTGTCCCCTTCCGATCAATTATTTCGATATCAAATTCTTGAAGGAGGAGAAGCCATCTGATCAACCTCGGCTTTGCATCCTTCTTTGTCATCAAATATTTGATTGTCGAGTGATCAGTGTGAATAGGAGGGACCCACCATTGTACTTCTAGGGGAGGGTCTAACATAGCGGTTCCCAATAGATATGCCCGAAATTTTTCCAACGCAAAAATCACAGCCAAGAGTTCTTTTTCAGTGGTAGTATAATTGATTTGACCAGGGTTCAGAGTTTTACTTGCATATGCGATGGGGTGCAAAATAGTTTTCTTCTTTTATGCTAACGCGGCACCCATTGCATACCCGCTTGCGTCGCACATGATTTCGAATGGCAGTGTCCAATCTGGCACAATCAAGATGGGTGCGGTAATCAGCGCATCTTTTAAAACTCGGAATGCGTTGAGACAATTGTTGTCAAATTAAAACTTTTTGTCTGCCTCTAACAACGCACTCAGTGGTCGTGTAATCTTAGAAAAGTCTTTAACGAATCGTCTATAGGTGGACATAATATTTGTACAGTGAGGGGAGTTCAACTATGGGCTTTAGTGGAGTGACCTATTAGTTAACAAATGGGGGTTAGATCGGTCTAATGAGTTTAGCTAATTAATCTCGGATCGTTAAAGCCCATGATCTGTAGGTCCACGAGGTTCCCCTACAAGCTCGAAACGTGACAAGTTAATTTGAAATGTTCAAATTAGAATCAAATGGAATTGGAGAAAATATATTTAAATATGATTTAAATATATGAAGATGAATTTGTGTAAAAGTTATTTTAATATTGGATATTAAATTAATTAGAATTATTTAAATCGTTCAAATAATTGTTTATTAATTTTATTAGAAAATTAATTTGTAAAATTAATCAATTTTGTTTTTAGAAATAAAATATGATTTTAAAATCAAAATAGATTTTGGAAATAGAAAATTACACAAAAATCAAAAATTGATTTTTCATGTTCATCTTCAAAAGTAGCTCACAATGGAACCCACTTCTTCAACCTTTATTAACTTCAAGCATGAGCTGCATCCCATGCAAAAAATCTCTTTTCATGATAGTATGCAATATATCTAAGAGATTGGAGTGAAGTTACAAGAGAGCAATGATTCGTTAATTTATGAATAGAAATATTAATGATATGCGTTGATGGATTGCGTTGTGCACTTAAGTTTCCCCGGCGGAATTCAAGTGTAAAATCCTCTGAGTTTCCTGGTAAGTCCAGGGTCGAACACAAAGACTTGTGAAAATAGTTGCATTGGTAATGTTTATGAAAACTTTGTGGTAACCAAGTAAATAAATAAAGTGTGGGTGTGTTGTTACGTTGATGAAAAAGAAGTAAATAAAGGCGGCGGACTTGAGAAAGATAGTTGCATTGATAGATACAATGAGTATGCAATGAATAGGTTGAGAAGACCTTTAGCTAGCATTACACGGGAATGCGTCAAACTTTGCGATCATGTTACAACCATGCACAGCAAGTCATTTCCCAATGTAAATGCGATGCTCCTAAGTCTAGGACGCATGTGTTGAATGCAAAATGTCCATAGAGCTCATCCCTAAGTCCCTACTCTTTCCTATGCATTGATTCAAAATGCATGAAAGCAAGGTGACCGCATACAATCATACCTTATTGCTAAGATGCATGCGATGCGTTAATAACAAATAGTGCTCATTCCTAAGCGCCTATCTCCTGTTTATGCATTCTATTCTGGTTCTTCCAAACCTAGATTCTGACCTAACCTTTCCAAGTCTAGATCCTATCCTTAGACTACCCTCCCGATTATTTCTAATAGACGAATGAAGCATACATAAACAAGATAATCGCAAGGATGAGGATTCCCTCGTTATGCTAGCTAACTACTTCTCAACCCATTCAACTAATTTAGCTACTCATGCTTAAATAACAGAGAGTGAACAGATATAGAGAAAGAAATTCTGTTCTTATAAATGAGTTGAGTATAAAATGACAATGGAAAGTAAAGGTAAAGAGCCTGGTAGCATCATCCCCTTTGCCAATAGGTGTTAAAGTTTCCTCATAGTCTTCTCCCCCGACCTAGGTATAACCCTTTACCACGAGGCTAGCCTTAAAGGTTTACACCTTTCCATGTACACCTCGTTTTTGCTTGTAGATCCACTTACAGCCTATAGGTTTTACCCCATCAGGCTGATCCACAAGTTCCCAAGCTTGATTGAAGTACATAGACTCCAACTCTTGGTTCATGGCTTTAATCCACTCATTCTTGTCAACATCCTCCATTGTGTGCGTAAAAGACAATGGATCCTCGACCCCATCATTAGAAATGACATTTTGGGCTTCTGTCAAACCCATGTAGTGCTCTGGTGGGTTCATAACCATCCCACTATATCGAGGCAGTGTCAACTCTTGAAAAGGTTGACTACATGTACCAACCTCATCAACTCTTATTGATCTGTCAGTCTGTTCAACAACTCTTGTTGAACCCTAAGTAGTCTCAGTCTCACTATAAATCTCACATAAAACAAGCTTATTCATGGTTGTCGATGTCTGTCTTTCTGTCTTTTGCGAAATATTCTTTCGATCTCTAGGTCATAGTTGGGCTCAGGAGGGTGTTCTTCACTCATGCGACGCTTGTTTCTTCCTTTACCGAAGGAATGGCAATGCAACAAAGGTCGAAAGCTGCAAAGATCAAACAAGTTTGATGTTAGCGTAATCTATACTGTAATCCTCAGCAACGGCGCCAAAATCTTGATGCGTTTATTTATGATGCGATGGTCTGAGTATGTGATGATGTGTGTTATGCGATGATCATGCAAGTTTTCCTAACAAAGCCCAAGTATAAGCCTTCTTAGGTTCCTGGTAAGTCCAGGGTCGAACACAGGGACTACTAAATAGATATGCGACAGACTCTTTGATTCTATTGCGGTGGTGAAAAAGAAGTGGATGGTGTTTTGATTTAGATTTTCCTATGTGACGGAGTTGAATGTGGAGCGATGAAAGCGTAGAGTTATAATAAGTATGCGATTAAGGGGTTAAGAAGAAGTTTAGATAACATTTCCCAAGATTGTGCACAAGTTATGCGATGCTATACACATATATCAGTACTATATTTCTCAATGCAGAATGCCACAATTCCTATTTCTAGGACGCATGCAGTGTATATGCAAAACAGTCGATAGAACTTATTTCTATGTTTCTACTTGCTTATGCGATCTAATCCGACTCTCTCAAGCATAGATTCTATCTTTAGACTACTCTCTCAAGCATGTCCAAATGATGAATGACGTATACATAAGACAAGATGACCGAATACCACAATTCCTATTTCTAGGACGCATGCAATGTGTATGAGAAACAGTAGATTGAACTTATTTCTAAGTTTCTACTCTTGCTTATGCAATCTAATCTGACTCTCTCAAGCCTAGATACTAATCTTACTCTCTCAAGCCTAGATTCTATCTTTAGATTACTCTCTCAAGTACGTCCAATGGTGAATGGTGCATACATAAGACAAGATGATCGCATAAAATGCATATCTTAAGTCATGCTAGCTAAGTACTTCTCAACCCATTCAGAAATTTAGCTACTCATACATGGTGTGGAGAGATTGAACATAAATCGAAATGAAGTTTCCATTTTTTGCAAATAAAGTGCTAAATATAAAATAACAAATGGATTTGAGAGATAACAAGCTCGGTAAGCATTGTCTTGTTTCTCGTGGCCTTTTACACTGCTCTATATCACTTCAACTCTGTTCCAGTTGTGGATTCTTGCTCTCGCAAGGGTTAGCCTTCTCCCTTTTGAATTGCTTTTCGGTAGTCTCTTTTGAATTGATTTCCGGGAGCGATTTCTCTCGGCTTCGCCTCGTCTTCTTGCTCTCTTTGCCCTCTATGTAAATGTATCTGTATATGTATGTGCGTGAATCCGTTTTTCTCTGGTGGCATTTGGTATTTATAGATTTCAAGGTGAAGCAGCTTTTCTTACTAATGATTGCAATGATGGGCGGCATTAATTCCCCTACTCTATTGTGCAGTTTAAAAGTCACCGAAAGTTCAATGTACTTGCTACAGTATGGCTTTTAACGGCTTGCCAACTAAATTCGGAATCGACTATTATCAGCTTTATGTCGCATCATGATTTATTATGTTGTCGCCTTTATGCAAGGTCTTTATGCGATCACTTTCTGAGAAACTTCTCACGATTGCATGACTTGCGATCGCAACTTCAAGCGTGCAGTCGTATTGTACCCTTGGATCGCAACTTCATATGTGTCATCGCATTGTACCTGCATAAAATAGGTAAATTAACTGCTTTTATGCGATGAGCATTAGTGATTGCAATTCCTTTCAGTTTGGCGCTTTCAGACATGATATTGCCTATTTTATCATCGCTTTCTCTCATTGTTTTACTAATTTGAGTTGTAATAACTTGTATTTCTACCAGTTATCAACAGTGAAACCTCCAAGAAAGGGTTGGGATGCGTGCTAATGTAGTAAGGAAAAGTACTTGCTTATGCCTCTCGCCAACTAAAGAACCATGAACAAAATTATCCCACCCCCGATTTGGTATTGGTAGCAGTGGTTTTTGCCTCAAAGATCTAGAGACATTATTTATATGGAGAGAAAATATAGATTTTCACCAACCATAAGAGTTTAAATACTTCTTCACTTAGAAGGAGTTAAACATGAGACAACATAGGTGGTTAAAGCTGGTGAAGGATTACGATTGTGAGATTTTCTATCACCCAGCAAAGGCGAATGTAGTGGCAGATGCTTTAAGCAGAAAGGTAGCTCATTCAGCAACTCTTATTACCAGACAGACTCAGTCATGCAAGGATCTTGAGTGAGTTGAGATTACAGTAGTAGTGGGAGATGTCGCGACACAGTTGGCGCAGTTGTTGGTGCAATTGAGTTTAAGATAGAGCATTATCGATGCTCAACGAAGTGATCCTTACCTGGTTGAGAAAATTCTCAAGTGGAGTCAAGACAGGGTGGTGAGTTCTCTCTATCCGCGGAGGATAGTCTTCTCTATCAAGGACACTTATGCATACAAGCAAACAGTGACCTTAAGAACAAATTGTTGTCGGAAGCTCACAGTTCCCTATTCTCACTATATCCCGATAGTACCAAGATATACCAGGACTTGAAGCATTACTACTGGTGGAACGACGTGAAGAAGGAGATAGCTCAGTTTTTCAGTAAGTGTTTGGTGCATCAGCAAGTGAAAGTCCCAAGACAAAAGCCAGCAGCCTTGTTGCAATCCTTAAGCGTACCAGAGTAGAAGTGGAAGCACGTGTCTATAGACTTCATTGTGGGTTTGCCCTGGACAGCAAAGGGCTTCACTGTGATTTGGGTTATAGTAGACAAACTCACTTATCTAGCGCATTTCATACTATGGAAGTTTACTTTTTAAGTAAATAAGTGGGCGCAGATATACATGAAAGAAGTGATGAGATTACACGGAGTACCTGTGTTCATTATGTCAAATGGAGACCCTCGTTTTACATCAAACATTAGGAAGAGTCTTCAGGCATCATTGGGTACTCGGTTGGATTTTAGTACAGCTTTTCACACCAGACTGATAGACAAATAGAATGTTTGAACCAAATATTGGAAGTTATGTTGTGTTTCTATACAATAGAATTCTCAAGAAGTTCGAATTCTCACCTGCATCTGATGAAGTTTGCTTATAATAACAGCTACCAAGCTACTATTGGCATGTCGCCATTTGAGGCCTTTTATGGGAAGAGTTGCAGATCTCCTATTTTTTGGGATGAGGTAAGAGAGAGGAAGTTGCTAGGGCTTGAGCTAATGTAGACCACGAATGAGGAAATTCAGAAGATCAGAGCTCGTATGCAAACGACCCAGAGTAGATAAAAAAGTTATGTCGATGTCAAGCGTAAGGACTTAGAATTTGAACTGGTAATAAGTTGTTCTTGAAGGTGGCACTCATTAGAGAAGTTCTAAGGTTTGGAAGGAAAGGAAAGTTGAGTCTGCGATTTATTGGGCTTTTTGAGGTCTTTGAGCTAATTGGCCCTGTGCCTTGTTGATTGGTGTCACCAGCATCACTCTCCTCGGTTCATAATGTTTTCAATGTTTTGATGTTGAGGAAGTATGTGACAGATCCAATACATATGGTGGACTATGAACCATTGTAGTTGAATGAGAATTTGAGTTATAAAGAGAAGCCTATGCAAATCTTCACCAAGGAGGTGAAGAAGTTAGGTAGGAGGAGATAGCGCTTGTGAAGGTCCTGTGGTAAAATCACCAGTTTGAGGAGGCTACTTGGGAGCGAGAGAATGAGATGAGAGCCCGGTACTTGGAGCCTTTTAAGGAATGAAATTTCGAGGAAGAAAATCTTTTCAAGAGGAAAGAATGTAACAACCCGAGCTTTTCATCATTCAAATTCTGAATTTCCACAAAATTCGAGGACAATTTTGTTAATTTCAAAATTCAAATTTTTTTAAAGGAAAGATTTGGACCTATGTCGCAATTAATTTAATTTTAAGTAAGTTAATTTTTAGTTAATGTCGAGTTTTTAAAATTTAAAATTTGAGGAATGTGATTGGTTTGATTTTGAATTTATGATTTGAAGAGGAGGAGAAAAGGCTTTTAAAAATATGTATGTATTTGTGTATTTAAAGATAGAATAAAATTAAATAATTTTGTTTTAAAAAAAAACCTCTCTCTCTCCCTTACACGCGGCACACCCCCTCCCCCCAAATTTTCTCTCTCTCTTTTGTCTTCACGAAGCACCCTCCACCCTCTGAGATTTTTTCCTCCCCACTGGCAAACCTAAGCAGCTCTCTCCAGATCTGAGTCGTGTCGCCCTCGTCACCATTCGTCCTTTCACCCAATAGCCATGTTGCCACTCTCCTTTAGCTAGTGCCTCATCACAGATAGCGTTGTCGCTCGCCTCCAAAAGCTATCGCGTATTTGCCAGAATTAAGCGAGCCATTCATCCACCGCCACTGATCTGTCGCACAGATTTTCTTTCCTTCTTCACTGTTCTTATTGGATCTTGGCTTCAGGGTAAGATCTTGGTAAGTGGTGAAATTTTGGGTTTTGGTTGAATGCCCACTTAAATTTTTTTTGGACTAAATCTTGCTTACCCACAAAATTTTAACAATAGATTGAAGTTGGTGTGGAATTTATTTGCATTTAGCGGGTCAATTTTGTTGGCGTTTCTGGCACAATTTGGATAAGCATTTGAGCATTTAAATTTTTGGGTTTCATCGAGGATTGCGATAAACTCGGTATTCTGGAATTGAGTCTATGGATATAAATTTAGTTATAATGGTTGAATTGAAGGTTATGTTTATGTGATGAGAATGTTAAGTTGATTGCTGCTAGAGTTTGATTGCTTGAGCTAGTCTTGGAATTTCGACTCAAGGTAAGTAATTTTAATGCTGGAACTGCCTATGTGCCAGGCAATGAAATTTAAGCTATTATTTGAGATTCTGAGGTTGTTTGCATAGATATGTATGAGGAAATAGTTTCTCTGATTATAAGTGAATGATGTGTGATTGTTAGCATGAACTTCAGTGTGTGTGATATATAAACTCCTGATGGATTTATGAGTATGAGGTGATGTATATACATGTTGTGAGACTATGTTATGATGTATGATATATTTATGAGATTGTTGTATATATCGTTAGTTGGATACCCACTAGAGGTTGTGTCTCCTTTGGGATCCACTAGAGGTTGTGTATCCTTCAGGATTCACCAGAGATTATGTCTCCTTCGGGATTCATTAGAGGTTGTGTCTCCTTCGAGATTTACTAGAGATTGTGTATCCTTCAAGATTCACTAGAGGTTGTGTCTCCTTCGAGATTCATCAGAGGTTGTGTCTCCTTCGAGATTCACCAGAGGTTGTGTTTTCTTTGGGATTCACTAGAGGTAGTGGGTACTGTTAACTATGGTAGGATGAGTTCAGATGTTCATTTATATGTGTTCCATGAAAATTAGGGGCGTATGTGTTAGGTTCTATGTCCTAAAACTTGTAGTTTTGTAAACAGTAAACATATATGAAGTTTATTCAGACAAGTGTTGTTGATTGTTTCATAACTCTGAATCTAATAAACTACGAACCCTTAACTATTGTCATGAATACTTGGACTTTATGTGGAGACATAAACTTAATCAAGTTCAAGTAAAATAGCCTAAACAGTCTATAGTGCTTGGATTAGGATGGTTGACTATTTCTGGAAATACTATTGAATACGACTACCTTTATGATTGTTATAAATGTTGTAAAGTGTCATTAACGATGTGATCAATTTGTTCATGTAGAGATATATGAGCGTGGGTGTTCTACACGATGAGATTGTGTAAGACAGACCATGAAATAATCACTGTTACGTATTAACAGCGTTTACTGTTAACACTGATTAATTTAACTTCTTGATGACCTAGATAAATTGATTTGAATCCTGAGCTGTCTATGAACTTTTGTTTATTCACGATTGTCCCTTGATCTGCATAGGTGAGGGTAAGCTCAAAATCGCTACTCAATATGCCTCCCATTTCATGGATAAGGCTGGGTAGATGGCTGGGGACACAAAATTTCCAAGATGGAATTCACTCATACCCATTTTAGGGATAGTAGAAATGTTGTTCCCTTAAGGGTTGATCCCGGGTCTTGAACAAGGGAACCCATCCTCTTATGGCCTGAGAGGGAATGGATTTAGTGATTATGATCCTAAATCAATTGTTCATTAGAGGGATGGTAGTACTTAAGAAGAAAATATGTAACTTAGGGGTATTTCGGTATTTGATCTAACTGAGGTTAGAACAACTTGTGAAGGATCAACTTATTGATGACGATTATATCAAATGGACACGTAATATATATATATAGTGAGGGGAGTGCAACTACAGACTATAGTGGACAGTCTTGTTAATTAATGAATGTTGATTAACTAGGTTAAAGAGTTTGAGCGGTTAGTCTAGAATCGTTGGAGCCCATGATCTGTAGGACCACCGAGTCTTCTTACTAGCTCACTACGGACAAAATTGAAGAACTAGGTGAAATAAGAATTTCAAATGTTCAAATTCGAGCTTTAGAAAAATTTGTATTTTATATGAGATATAATTTACAATTAAATAATTAATTTATTTATTAACTATTTTTTAGAATATACTTGATCATTAACATGAAAGTGTTTTTTAAACTTGTTTAATGTGATTAATCAAAGCTAGGTGTCAAAGACAATTTAATATGTGATATTAAATTTGTTTATTTTACTTCATTGAAATTTTTTTTGATTAAATATTTTCTAAAATTTAAAATTGTATTTCATTTTTTTAATAAAAAAAATTAGTTAGTGGAAAAATCTAATTGTTGAATTTTTCCATTAACTATGTGGACTTTGAAATGGCACTTCCCAAGCTTGACACCTAAAGATTACATACTAGTGGAGTTTGAGGTGGAAGACATGCAAGATAGGATTTTGCATGAATTTTTTCTATAAATAGTTTGGTTTTTGAACTTTGTAAAATCTAATGCTTATTTGACTATTGACCAAAACTCTTCCACCTAAATATCTTTACTCTCCTTTTACTATAGTGAAATTCCATTGTTTTCACTAACAAATCAGTCCCACAACCGTGTTCTTCAACTGGAGAATAGCGAGAATTTTTCATTGGTGGTGTCGATTAAGCTCGGGAGAGGAAGATTGCATTGGATTCTACAAAGGTTGTAATTTTTAACCCTTTATGCATGCTTATTCTTGTTTTTATGTAATTAGAATGTTATCAATCCTTGTTTCCACTGTGCATGTGTTCTTTATATTCCATCAGTATGTACATCCCACAAGAAGTAGGCATCTAGAGGACATGGATGCCTAGCCTGACCCCAGTAGTGGGGTTACTTACTGAGTATTTTAATACTCACCCTTTCTCATGTTTATGTTTTAGATAAGGGTAAAAACGTGCAAGCGAATGACATGCGGAATCCATGACCAAGCTACTGAAATTAGTCTTATGCTTCCGTGCATGTTTCAAGATTTCTTTTCATGTCTTAAATTTTTAATCCTAATGTTTGGAACTTATCGTTTGGTATTTGTTTTTTTTTTTTTTCAGACTTTTAAAGTTTTCTAGATTCATTTTTTTCCTATTTATGATTTAGGGGTACCCTGTGACTTGAATTTTTATTATCTAGTTTTAATGAAGTCTCTTAATTGACTTTATTTATTGGCATTTATTTTGCTATGGAAAGGTATCAGAGGCCACGTTTTGGGTTCTGAAGATTGACTTACCACGTAAGTCTAAATAGTTCGTTTGGCCAAGTAACGGATTCCTAGTCATCGCCAGGTATGCGTTACTAATAAGAGTTTTATTTATATATATGTATGAGACTAGTTGATGTAATGCCTTAGTACATATGTTTCATTGAAAAAGGATCCAGCGAGAGCTGATATGTGAGCTTATGACAAGACATGGCACCTACGCTCAGAGCAAAGAAGATAGTTAAAGAAGGGGTTCAGGACCCCCAAGTGCAGCACTCACAAATCCAAGACCCTCCCCTGCCAAAGGTGCAGAAAGAGGGAGTCAATAGGCGTCAGAATGTCCCGACAACTTTGAACACTCCCACGGCTCAAGTTGATAAGAAAGCGATGGAAGCAAGAATTGGGGAAGCTATGGCATTATCCCTGATAGAAAGATTATAAGACCTGATCTGTAGTGCCATGGTAGGGCAGACCTCTCAGAACCAGACTCAACAGGAGCAAATGTCACAGGTTCGGTTGCAACGGACTCAGCTGCAGAATCAAAACATGCAGAACCTATCCCTTGAGGCTAAATACTTGAGGAATTTCATAATTGACCCACGCCGCTTTGATAGATCATTGAGGGATCCTACAAAGGCAAAGATGTGGTTGTCCTCGATCGAGACAATCTTTCGTTACATGAGGTGTTCAGAGGAGCACAAGCTCCGTTGTGTAGTTTTTATGTTGACAGAAAATGCAGAGATTTGGTGGCGTTTAGCGGAGAAGATGATTGACACCAGTGAAAGATTTACGACGTAGGAGCAGTTTAAAGAGTGTTTCTACAAGAAGTATTTCTCGACGTTCGTCCCTTTACCCAGTAGTCACACTGTCGCTCACTTCCAGCTAGTGCCTCACCACAAATAGCACCGTCGCTCGCCTCCAAAAGTCATTGCGCCGTCTGCCAGATTTGAGCGCACCGCTCACCCGCCACCACTGATCTGCCACACATATTTTATTTCCTTCTTCACTATTCTTGTTGGATCTTGGCTTCAGGGTAAGATCTTGGTAAGTGGTGAAATTTTGAGTGTTGGTGTAATGCCCACTAAAAAATTTTTTAGATTAAATCTTGCTTACACACAAAATTTTGATTGTAGATTGAAGTTACTGTGGAATTTATTTGTTGTTTAGCGAGTCGATTTTGTTGACATTTTCGGCACAGTTTAGGTAAGCATTTGGGCATTTAAATTTTTGGGTTTCATCGAGGATTGCAATAAACTGGATATTCTAGAACTGAGTCTAAGGATCTAAAATTTAGTTATTTTGGTTAGAACTGAAGGTTGTGTTTATATGATAGGAATGTTAAATTGAGTGTTGCTAGTGTTTGATTCTTTGAGCTAGTCTTGGAATTTCGACTCAAGGTAAGTAATCATACTGTTGGAATTGACTATGTGCCAGGCAAAAAAAATTTAAGCTTTTATTTGAGATTTTAAGGTTGTTTGCATCGATATGTATGAGGAAAGAGTTGCTCATTATATGTGAATGATGTGTGATTGTTAGCGTGAACTTCAGTGTGTGTGATATATGAACTCCTGGTGGATTTATTAGTATGAGGTGATGTATGAACATGTTGTAAGACTATGTTATTATGCATGATATATTTATGAGATTGTTGTATGTTGATGCGTGGAAAATGGAGAGTATAAATATGCGTTCATCTTATGATATGTGTTCGTTCTCCATGCGTCGATGGTCATGCATTGGACTAAGAAATATGCAATATGCATTTAAGAATATATGTGATGACCATGCGTTCTCATCACAAGTTTTCTTGCTCTTTTTCCAAGTATAACAAGATCGCAAATTTCTCGGGGTGATCCGAGGTCAAACTCAGGGACTTGTAACTAAATGTTGCGAAGTGATGTGTTTGCGACGAAGAATAAAAGAATAATGAAGTTAAAGGACTATGTGTTACTCCTACTCCTAACTAAATAGATTCAGCAATGGAAGTATGACTATGAGAGTTGGTAGAGACGCAACAACTGTTAACTTGTAATAAGATGCATGGAAAAAATAGATAAAATAGTGGAAGGGATAACTTCACCGCATCATTAAGCTTGATCACAAGGGTAACCCCAGCCAGCATAAGTTATGCGATCATGCTATACACAAATATACGATTCCTATTTCTAGGACGCATGCTATGCATATGTGAAAATGTTGATAGGGCTTATGTCTAAGCCTCTATTCTTGCTTATGCGATCTAACTCACATAAGACAAGGTGACCGCATACCACCATATCCTATTTCTAGGGAGCATGCACTGTGTAAATAGCAAATAGAACTTATTCCTAAGCTTCTACTCTTGCTTATGCAATCCAATTTGACTCTCTCAAACTTAGATTTGGTCTTTAGACTACTCTCCTAAATATGTCCAAATGATGAATGATGCACTCATAAGACAAGATGATCACATAAAGCATGGTTGAACATAAGATTATTCCTATCTCTAGGAACACTGCTTACTTTGCTTAATGAGTTCCACTACTTACCCTCTCGGGCAGTTAGTCATCACTAATCAGCTCATAGACAAACGTTGCGCCTGTTCATAGACAAGTGTTGCTACAGCCTCACATTAAGCAAAGAGGATTTACTCACTATACTCACACAACACACACCTCTCGGTGGTTTGCTACATGCTTCATATGTCTATGTCGCATGATTGAGTATGCGATACTCTTGCAATCTTACTTAGTTTGTTGCAATGAAAGTAAAGGGTGATAAAGAATAAGTAAATGAAGATGGAATCGAATGAAATAAAGAGATGCATTGATTACAAAATGTATTAATGTTTTAAGCCAAAATATAATACAATAAAGAGATAGAAGAGAGATGGAGGGCTAGATGTAGGCAATCTCTTGCTTCCATCAGATGTGTGTCAAGGCTGCCAGTGGTGCCATGGAAGGGCGGTGGAGTAGTCTCTCTCGAGATCTATCTCCAGCAAAGCTCCGATCATCACTCGAAATGGGTGAAGGAATGAAGAACCCTCAAAGAAGGTCTTCACACGCTTTCATCTGTGATCACAAGGATCTTCCTTAAGGCAGAAGCTCGGATACCTTGAATTTAGGCTCTAAGGCTCTATTTATAGAGCTTAATCACCAACAAGATTGATGGTCCCACTTTGAGTCTCTGTCACTAACGGCGCGATGCACCTGCTCTGAATCTCTGCTACTAACAGCGTGGTAGGTGAAATGTCAACATCATCTTTTTTATACTCCCTAGGTATACGTTCATGCTTGGTTTCCAGAGTACCATCGCATTCCACCAACCTTGCGATCACCCTTCTATCATGGTTATCACTCTGTAGTCGCAACCTCTATGTGATGGACGCATGCGATTATCAGCCGCAACATCCATGCGATGAACTATGTGATCACCTTTGTGATGGTATGAGATTCACCGCATGTGACCGATTCCTGCGATAGCTACAAAAGATAGACATTTTGACGCAGAATAACGCATAATATTGGGTTAGTCGATATTTTCAATGTTGATCGATGCAACCTCACCTTTCACATGAATTCTTAGTATAATCACCGCATATTCTACTTGTTAGCCCTCACAATTCTAAATAAAAGGCTACAATAATTTTCATTTCTACCAGTTATCATATGTATCGATAGTTATAGAGGTTGTGTCTCCTTCAAGATTCACTAGAGGTTTTGTCTCCTTCGGGATTCACTAGAGGTTTTATATCCTTTGAGATTCACTAGAGGTTGTGTCTCCTTTGCGATTCACCAGAGGTTATGTTTCCTTCGGGATTCACTAGAGATAATGGGTACTCTTAACTAGAGTAAGATAAGTTCAAATGTTCATTTATATGTTTTCCATGAAAATTAGGGTCGTATGTACGTCCCACCAGAGGTCGGCATCTAGAAGAAATGGATGCCTAGCCTTGCCCTGGTAATTTAATACTCACCCTTCCTCATGTTTATGTTTAGGGTCGTACTTACTGAGCATTTTAATACTCACCTTTCTCATATTTATGATTCAGTTAAGGGTAGAGACGCGCTGGCGAATGACAAGCATAATCCATGACCAAGCTACTGGGATTAGTCTTATGCTTCCACTTATGTTTCAAGATTTCTTTTTATGTCTTAAACTTTTAGTCTTGATGTTTGGAACTTATCGTTTGGTATTCATTTTTTTTTTCAGACTTTTAAAGTTTTCTAGATTCATCTTTTTCCTATTTATGATTTAGGGGTGCCCTATGACTTGGATTTTTATTATCTAGTTTTAATGAAATCTCTTAATTGACTTTATTTATTGCCATGTATTTCACTATGAAAAGATTTTGTTTTAAATTTAATGCATGCATGTGCATAGTAACGGCCTAGCTTGAGTCCTAGGGAGTCGGGTTGTAACATGGCCGCATCCCAACTTTCTGCTGCTAGTGAACTACAGAGAAAAGATGATAAGGAAGTCTTTGGATGCATCCTCAGTAACATAGAACGTGACGGAGGATTAATAAAAGAAGGAGTAGTAAACTAGCCGCTGCCAGAAGAAGATAATCTGACTGTCGCAATGGTGGTGTTGCAAGGGGAAGCCCTTGCGACAATGGATCCTAAGGAGCATGCGCCAGCGGATTCCAATGAGGGACCTGTTAGAGGTATGCTGGACGGATCGAGGAAATGAAGAGATCAGAGAGGGAAAAAGTCAATCAAGAAAAAGAAGAGCGTGAAGAGCTGGAAAAGGCTCACTGAAGGGAGGAAAAGAAGGCAAGAAGGAAGGCTGAAAAGAAACAGCATAAGAAAGAAGAAAAATGCTTGAAGCATGAACAGGAACAGTGACAACGAGCTGAGAGTCCAACCATCGAGGGAAAGTCAAGCCCTGCAAGGGTGGAAGAACCCTTGGCAATGAAGCATCCTAAGCCAAGTGAACAAGAAACTGCCACAATCTCTCACGAAAGGTTGGCCACATCTGAGGCCCAACTTCAAGGACATCAAGAAGAAGAAGAAGAGATAACCACGTCACTGTTCATCCGTCGGTCAAAGGGAAGAGTGATAATGGGCAGAAATGCACGTTATTACAATGCAAAGTTATAAAACAATGCAAAATTGCGATGATAAAAATATACAATATTGCATCCAAAAGCATTAAGTTCACAACATTGCGATCTCATTCGTCAATCGCATTAAAACAACTAACATAAGTATTTTTGTGCAGAAAATGCGTTGACGCAAGGCAAAAATGCGATCCAAAGAAATTAACGTCCAAGCGCATTAAGAGATTGCGTTGACGCAAGGCTATGCGATCATTTGTGCTCGCGAATATCTGCTCAAGAAGGTTGCTGCATAGAGTCGGCGCATCATGGTGGGTGCATTTGGGTGAAAAGCACAATAAATCACGGTGGGACAGAAAGCTGATGACTGTCGATTCCGAATTACGTTGAAGAGCCGTTAACGACCTACTGTAGCAAGTACACTCAACTTTTCGGTAACAAATATTCGGCGCATCAGATAGAGAATTAATGTCATCCTATCAGTACAGTCATAAGAGAGAAGAATCCTTTCACCTCGAAGCTCTATAAATACCGAAGGCCACCTTCAGTGAAGGAGTTCAAAGATAGTTCAATTAGTTAGTTCAGTTTTAGAGAATTTTCCTTATAGATAGAGTTAGCCTTGTTCTTAGTTTTTTTTTTTTTTATACTTAGAAGGCGGAGGTGAGAGAACGGAGATTACGCCGAGAGATCATCACGGTGAACTTGGAAAAGTGCCAGGGAGCGTTGAAATCAGAAAGAGGGTCAACTCTTGCGGAAGCAAGAACATATTTTGGGCGGAATAGAGAACACAGTGTAAAAGCCTTGGGAAGCAAGGAATTGCCACCAGGCTCTCTACCCTTATTTCCATTGTCATTTTGTAATCTGAACTTACAGCAAAGTGATCTAAAAATTACCACCGCATATTGTTTTCCTTAGTCCCTGATTTCGACCCTGGGCTTACCAGGAAACTCAGTAGGATTTATACTTGGGTCCTACTGAGAAAACTTGTTTGCACAACGCATTCTCCATCACCGCAACCTCTACCATTATTTCATTGCATAAAATAACGCATCAAGTTTTTGGCGCCGGTGCCGGGGACCTCGGCAATACAGTGTGCTAATGATAATTTTGTGATCTTCTTTGCAGCTTTCAATCTCTAGAGAATTACAACCCAGAGATTGAAAGAACGTTCCGATGCAAATTGAGAACCAACCACCAATAACAAGACAGAACTCCAAGAATGGCGGAGCAACCAGGAAATAGAGCACAAAATGAAAATAATTTCATGGTGAATCCCATCCTATTGGCGAACGATCGCAATAGGCCCATTAGGGACTATGCGTCGCTCAACCTCTACAATTTCTCCCCAGGAATCATGAGGCTCGCTCTTGACAGATCGAGATTCGAAATGAAACCAGTGATGCTGCAGATAATCCAAACTGCCGGACAGTTTGGTGGAAGGCATGGCAAGGATCCACATGCTCACCTCCAGAGTTTCACAGAGATCTGCAACACTTTTGGGTTCCCTAA
Organism: Benincasa hispida; assembly: GCF_027475165.1. Taxonomy (NCBI): domain Eukaryota; kingdom Viridiplantae; phylum Streptophyta; class Magnoliopsida; order Cucurbitales; family Cucurbitaceae; genus Benincasa; species Benincasa hispida. Next base: position 12,225,224 of record NC_143484.1, on the reverse strand, counting down.
TATCTCCACTAAGGAGGTTCGACTAACTTTGTTTCCATTTTCGCTGTGTGACCAGGCACGAAAATGGGCTTATTCTCTCGAACCGGGAGAGATAACATCGTGGGAACAAGTCGTGGAAAAGTTTATGAAGAAATACTTCCCTCCAAATGGAGAATGCAAGAAGGAGGAAGTTAATTATGAATTTTGAACAGGATATTGACAAATCACTCAGCGATGCCAGGACGAGGTTTAAGAGGCTGGTAAGAGATTGCCTGCATAAAGGCTTACCAGACTGTTTGCAAATGGAGATTTTCTACCAAGGATTAACCCCCCGCATTGCCAACGGTTGCCAATGCGGCAGCAGCTGAAGGTCTGTTGGATAAAACTTATGAGGAGGCCAAGAATATCCTTGATCATATTTCTAAAAGTCATGAAGACTAGAGAGAAAGCGATCAAAGATTGAGAATTAAAGATAGTGACGCGAAAAACGGGGCCATCGCATCCCTTCAGAACCAAATGACTGTGATGATGAGTTTGATACAAGGCATCACAATTAATAGCACGAGAATGCAAAAAGGGTAGGTCAACGCAATTGCTAAAACGACCGCAAGTTGTGTCATCTATGGAGAAGCACACCTGATGGAAGAATGCCCAGAAAATCCACAGTCAATATGCTTCATAAGAAATAACCCTTATTCCGACACGTACAACCCCGAGTGGAGAAACCACCCCAATTTCGCATGGAAAAATCAATAACAAAGTTTTCAACCAGTAGCATAAAAAGAAGGGCCACCTGGATTTTTCCTCGAACCAACGATCAAACGCATAATCAAGCCCGCAGTTTGCAGGCACCGCAATCTTCATCCTTAGAGAGTTTGTTGAAGCAATGCATTGAGAAGAATGAATCAGTGCTTCAGAATCAAGCGGTGTCCATCCGCAATCTTGAAATTCAGATGGGACAGATTGCGGGTGAACTCAAGAACAGACCGCAAGGAGCGTTGCCAAGCTCAACTGAGCTCCCTCGCAACTCCGGGGGTATGGGAAAGGAACAATTCTTAGCAGTCTCTATGCTGAGCGAAAACATGACAGCGGAAGTAGGGGAGGAACCCATCATGAACAACTTGAATGCGGTAACAACTGAGGACCCATTGACATATGATTCAGAAGAGCCCAAGAAGATGAACCCAGAAGTTGCATCCACCTTCAAGCTTCTAGAACACGAGATAGAAGAAGTCCAGCTACCACCATTTCTGCAAAGATTGAAAAAGCAACAAAATGATGAAGATAAGATCGCTACAGAGGTAGTAACGCAAAATACGAAGATCCCACCAAAATGTGCGAACCAGGAATCTTCACGATACCATGCTCAATTGGAGGGGTCAACGTTGCTCAAGTAATATGCGATCTTGGGGCGAGTATAAATGTAATGCCGCTATCAATCTTCAAACGATTGAATATGAGCAAACTCACGCCTACGACAGAGATTCTCCTACTTGTGTACAGATCCCGAATACATCTCGAGGGAGAGTTGAAAGATGCCGCAATTTCAATTGACAAATTCATCTTGTCGGCAGACTTCATCATTCTGGACTATAAAGCGGACGAAGATGCGCCCATCATATTGAGGCGACCATTCCTCTCGACTGGTCGCGCTCAAATTGATGTGCACAAAGGAGAGATCGTGATGAACGTTAACGGGGAAAAGCTCTGGATTAAGGCAATCTAGATCCCAGAAGATCGAGAAAAGAAGAAAAAGCCACCGTGGACGTAAAAAGTCCAAACTGAAATAAGCAGTCCCTGTGTTACCATGCAACTCAAACTCATGAGGGACGCAATTCTTTTGGAATATCCTTTTCTTACTAATGATTCATGAACTCTCACTACTCTTATGTTATTTCGATTATCATTTATTTATCTTTATATAAAAAAAGGGGGGAGGGAGAGGGGGAGGGGAAGTATGCGATCGTGTTGAACGATCGTAGTAAAAAGGATTTTGTTTATTTTGTTTTATTATTATTTGACCCTCTCAATGTTTTTTGCAACGATCGAGGTGAACGATTGCGGAGGCGCTACAAAGATGCAACTACTTTATTTGTCACCACAATCAAAGAAAGTAGATCACCGCAAAGCAGGATGCGTCCACAAATAATGCGGGCGACAGCGCAAATTTGGGGTTGTATCTTTCCTTGACTTTATTCCAAATTTTGCACTATCGCATCGCATTTTAATTTTGAAAATTTTATCACCGCATCCTCTTTGGTTGGCACAATCATTTAACATTGATTAATTTAGTAAGTCACCGCATGATTTCTCTTTGCCAATTATGATTTCAATGATGAAACGCATGCCTTCTATTTTTTTCGTATATACTAGAGTCAACTTAATTTTAGGATAGTCACCTCATGAAATATTTCTAAAGTTAGTGGTCTCTAGTTTTCTTTCAAACTGACCCTTTACGAAACTTCTTAAGAGCATCGCATGACTTCTTTCAATCTTTTAGCAATGAGGACATTGCCGCATTTTAAATTTGGGGGTGCGGTATTCACTTTTCGACCTTGCTATTTTTAGCCTTATAAAAAAAATTCATAACATTGCGATCGGATCCTACTCGTAGTTGAATGTCTACATGAACACGTGGGGGCAAGCCAAAACGAAGGTAGGAATTGTGATCAACGCACAAATAAATGGTCGCAACTCTGCTGCCAAATAGGCATAAGTGTAGACTAAGAAAGAGTGTCTTGCTCGTAGTTGGATGTCCGCATGACACACGTGGGGGCAAGCCAAAACGAAGGCTAGCACTTAGATCAGTGCAAGGTCATAGAAAGAAAAATATATATATATATATATATATATATATATATATATATATATAAATAGATAATGTGTCTAAAATATGCAAGGATAAAAATCATTTGAAAACACCCCAGTGAAAAGTCTTTTTTATGAAATAAATCATGCGATGCCCTGGAATCTAATAAAGTCTTTTTGAAGGTTAAACTTATAGTCCCTAAATTTTAGAAATATTTTAACAAGAGACCTAGATAAAAATTAAAGAAATTTTGGTGCATAGGATTTGAATAAGGCATCCTCAAGAAATCTACGAAAGGGAAGGCGGTCGACTTTCTAAAGAAAATCTTTAACTTATGCTTGAGGACAAGCATTGTTTAAAATTGGGGGTGTGATAACGGGCAAAAATGCATGTTATTACAACGCAAAGTTATAAAACAATGCAGGATTGCGATGATAAAAAATATACAATATTGTGTCCAAAAGCATAAAGTTCACAACATTGTGATCGCATGCGTCAATCGCATTAAAACAGCTAACATAAGTATTTTTGTGTAGAAAATGCGTTGACACAAGGCGGAAATGTGATCCAAAGAAATTAACATCCGAACGCATTAAGAGATTGCGTTGATGCAAGGCTATGCGATCATTTGCGCTCGTGAATATCTGCTCAAGAAGGTTGCTGCATAAAGCCGGCGCATCATGATGGGCGCATCTGGGTGAAAAGCGCAATAAATCATGATGGGATAGAAAGTTGATGGCTGTCGATTCTGAATTAAGTTGACAAGCCGTTAAAGACCTACTATAGCAAGTACACTCAACTTTTCGGTGAAAAATATTCAAAACATCATACAGAGAATTAATGCCATCCCATCAGTGCAGTCATAAGAGAGAAGAAGCCTTTCACCCCGAAGCTCTATAAATACCGAAGGCCACCTTCAGTTAAGGAGTTCAAAGACAGTTCAATTAGTTAGTTCAGTTTTAGAGAATTTTCCCTATAGATAGAGTTAGCCTTGTTCTTAGTTTTTTTTTATACTTAGAAGGTGGAGGCGAGAGAAGGGAGATTACACCGAGAGATCGTCACGGTGAACTCGGAAGAGTGCCAGGGAGCGTTGAAATCAGAGAGAGGGCCAACTCTTGCGGAAGCAAGAATATCTTTTGGGCGGAATAGAGAACACGATGTAAAAGCCTTGGGAAGCAAGGAATTGCTACCAGGCTCTCTACCCTTATTTCCATTGTCATTTTGAAATCTGAACTTATTTATAAAAATGGAATTTTTCATCTTTATATCTGTCCACTCTTTGTACATTACGTATGAGTAACTAAATCTGTCGAACGAGTTGAGAAGAAATTAGCTAGCATTCGTCCTTTAGGGATACTCGGGAAGGTAGTCTAAGAATAGAATCTAGGCTTGAAAAAGTCATATTAGAATCTAGGCTCGGGAGAGTCAGATTAGAACTGCATAATCAAGAGATAGAAGCTTAGGAATAAGCTCTGTTTGCTATTAACGCATCACATGCACCCTAGAGATAGGATATGATTGTATGTGGTCGCCTTGTTTTTACATGCATCGTCATCGCATAAGCAAGAAGTAGAGACTTAGGAATAAGTTCTATAGACACTATCGCATTCATCGCATGCCTCCTAAAATTAGGAGTCATCTCATTTGCATTGGAAAATGAGTTCCGGTCGCATGAGTGTAGCATGATCGCATAACTTGAACGCATTCTCGAAAAATGCTAGCTAAAGACCTTCTCGACCCGTTCCTCCGCATATTCGGTGTATCTGTCACATAATTGCTCTTTTCTCAATTCCGCCGCATACTTTTTATACTGTAAACAAAAAACCATCCAACTCCTTGATTTATTCGTTACAGCAAAGTGATCTAAAAATTACCACCGCATATTGTTTTCCTTAGTCCCTGATTTCAACCTTGGGCTTACCAGGAAACTCAGTAGGATTTATACTTGGTTCCTACTAAGAAAACTTGTTTGCACAACGCACTTTCCATCACCGCAACCCCTACCATTATTTCATCGCATAAAATAACGCATCAAAGAGCAGCAGAAAAATAGGTTGACGATACTGTGGACGCAACCCAGGTGACTAGGCCTGAAGTCATTGGAACTGAGTCTTCTATGGACCCAACAACTACGCAGTTGATTGAGCGCATAGATGAGGAGAAAGAAGAAATAGAGAGAACACAAAAGCAGAAGAAAAAGAAAAAATGAGCTCACCTGATCATCGCATTTGATGATCTGGCAAGGAAGCTCATGATGAGGAGGTTCACCGCCTTAATGCATTGGCTGAATAAGAAACAAGACAGAAGATTGAAGAAGAAAAACGCATTGTGGGCACTTCAAAGCAGTTTGAAAGGGAAATGAAAGCGAAGGATGAGGAAGAAAAAAGATACAAAGAAGAAAAAAAAGTGTGAAGACAAGAGAAGGTCAAGCACAATAAAGAGCTCAAACAACAACAAAAGGAAGAATAGGAGAAAGAAAAGAAGGAAAAGAAGAAGAAAGAAGTCAATTTTACTCGACAACTAAAATCCGTTGGACGCGGTATGCGATGCATGTTCCTAAGATATGTGTTGATAGTCATGCGTCGATGGTCATGTGTTGGAATGAATATGCGTTAATAAATGTATGTGATGACCATGCGTCCTGTCACAAGTTTTCTTATGCTCATGCCAAGTATAACGTGAATGCAAGTTTCTTAGGTAATCTGAGGTCGAACACAGGGACTTGTAGCTATATGTATACAGTGATGTGCATGCGGCGATTAAATAAAAGAATGTTGGAGGGGTTGCTAAGTAAATCCTACTCCTACTCCTATCTAACAGACAACGCAATGAGAATATGCATGAGAGGTAGAGATACGACAACACTCAACATGAAATAAATGAATGGGAAAGTAGATAAAATGCGGAGATGCTTTCATTGCAACCCTTAAGAATGACCACAAGGGCAACCTTAGTCAATGCAAGCCATGCAATCATGCTACACACACATGAACCTAACTCTAGGACGTATGCGGTGTATCTGCAATATTGCCAAGAAGCCTATGCCTACCTAGACCTCCATAACCAGCTCACAAGCTCTCGCCGCATGAGCGTGGCTGCCGCATAACCACTTATCCTACTTCTTGGATGCATGCAAATCCAATCTGTAGGGTGCAAACAAAGCATATCTCTAAGATCCCCATTCTTGCCTATGCGTTCCAATCCGCTCTCTCGAGTCTTAGATTTGGGTTTTAGACTACTCTCCAGAGTATGCCTAAATGATGAATGATGCGCTCATAGGACAAGGTAACCGCATGAACTTTGTTGACCTAAGATTATTTCTATCTCTAGTGAACAATACATACATTGCTTAATGTGGCCAACCACTTACCCTCTCAGGTAGTTGGTTGTTGCTGACTTTACTCATAGACAAGCAATGTGTTAGCCTATAGACAAGCGTTGCCACAGATTCACACTAAGAAAATAAGGTTACTCACACACTAACGCAACGCACACCTCTCAATAGGTTACTACATGCTTCATATCCTTAATCCACATGACTAAGTATGCAATACACAAGCAATCTCACTAAGTGTTGCATTGAAAGTAAAGATGCTAAGCAAAGAAGATGGAGATGGAGTCGAAGGAAACAGAGAAATGCATTGAAAACAAATTGTATTAATTCCTTAACCACAAAATGTCATACAATACAATATAAGAAAATAAAGGAAATGAAACGACCGGCTAGAAGCAAAGGCTGCTTCCAGCGGATGTGCGTCAAGGCTGCTGGTTGTGCCATTGATGGGAGAGGAGCTGACTCTCTTGAGATCTAGCTCCAGTCGAAGGCTCTGGTTATCACTAGGAATGGATGAAGGAGGTGAACAACTCTCAGCCATCTTCTCACGCAGTTTGTCTGGATCACAGGGAAAATCCCCGGTTCACAAGAATCATCCTCGGATAGCTTGAATTTCTGCTCATCGGCTTCTATTTATAGAGCTTGGGTCGTCGACAGCATAGATTGGACTGCTCTGAGTCTAACATTTGGCACGTTAGTCCTTTCTGAACCTCTGCCACTAACGGCATCGTAGGTAAAATGTCAACATCATCTTTTGGTTTTTCTCGAGGTAGATGTGTTGATGCGTTCATTCCATCAACCTTGTGTTGATCCCATTAGTATGTGTTGTCGCATAGCCGCAATCATTTAATGACCACATTCGCTTAATACCACAATTCTACATGATGATCGAAATCGCTTGACGAACGCAACTCCCATGCGATGGATGCATACGGCTGATTACCGCAACATCCATGCGTTGATCGACGTGTTTGCCTTTGCGATTGAGAGTTTCTTCGCATGCGTTCGCCTATGTGGTGGTCTGGTTTCCGTGTTTGCGTCCATTTCTTGTTTTAGCTACAAAAATAAAACATTGAATGCATAGTAACGGAAAATAACAGGTTAGCTGAGATTCAACATGCTAATCGACGCAAGCTCATTTTCTCATGAATTCCTATCATGATTGACGCATATTCTGCCTAACAGTCTTCATAATTCGTAGTAAAAGGCCTAAGATGACATGCATTTCTGCATGTCATCACCTGTGACATCAATCAGTTATTCCAACTAAAAGACATTCCTAACGCACCAGGTAATCAACTAATTGAAAGGCCTAGCAATGAGCATTTGGAAGATGCTTTAAGGGTTTTGGCATAGCCTGACTCTCAATAGACCGTGTCACTTACAAGTGTTCGCACATTGGCTTCAAACCTTCTCTTACCAGAGGCACGTATATGGGTATACTTGGTCAAGAAGAGGATCATCCCTACGATGCACGACAGAACTATTTCGAGGGACCGATAATGGTCGCTTATTGTATTGCCCTTGGGATCCCTATTGACATTGGGTGATTAATAGCAAAGAAATCCAGGGGACCATCAGCAAGCCTCGCAGCCAGCTTTTCTTCCCATGGACTTTCACCAACCTTTGCCTATCTGTAGGCTCTGGTATTGAAGAAGAGCCTATGGCTGAAGTGCACGGCTAATCAACAATAAGATTCTAAGGACACTTCTCAAGGATTCACTGTATAGCCCTAAGCCCCTAAAATGCCCAATCATTGACCTAAATGTCCCTCAATCACCAAGAGCCAAGCGCCAGCGAACATCCACCAAGGGCAAAGAACTTGCCCATGAGAGCCCCAAATGCCATGATCCTGACGAGCACATACTCAATCCATCACCATGGGCAATCATCCCACCAAGTCCCATTAAGCCTTTATCTTCCTTGCCTAGAAATTTGACAAACCTTTTCCTTCTCACTGAATATGTTCATCAATCCCCACTTCAATCACCCCATGCCTCCACAAACTAATCGACGCCAACCTCATTCCCCATCCACCTTCGAATGATCACCTCCTCTCCCACCCGAATTTCATGAACCACACGGTTTGGGTGCTAGCACCTCTCGCCAACCCCAACTCGACGATGTTGAGAATTTGGGTGCATCACCGCAACCTCAACCATAACAACCACCCTCACCTTTCATCCTTGATGAACTTACAACTTTCATCTCCCACGAACTTACATTCATTCAGCAATCCCTTTTTAAACTACACCATGACACCACCACCTTCCGCCAAGCCCTCGTTGTAGTACAATGCAACCTTTTCACCCTATGCCAAAACCAATGCCTGCAGGCTGAAAGGAACCACGAGTACTTCAATTTCTTAACAGCTACTTGCATGGCTCAACTGTCCGTCCTCATCTTCGTCAACACTTGTGATTTCCTAATTCACAAGGCGCTGCACCTCCGGATTTGCCATACAATGATTCTCCGCCACAACTATAAAATTTGGGGGGTTGTTTTGGAATGGTTTCTTTTTCCCCATTTTTCATATGGCTGTCCATTTTCCATGTATCTTCTGAAGGAAATTTTCGAAAAAAAATACTTTGAGCGAAAGCAAAGATCATTCCAAATTCCATTTTTATTTAATATAAAGTTTTACAGTAAAACAACAACAAGATATGCATTTACTTAAAGTTACAGCATGTTTTAAAAAATTCACATAGGGTTTCAAAAACTTTTACCTTTGAAGAACCCTTTCTTCAAGAACTCCCTCATACAAGTCACAAACAGAACTCCTTCTCCACGTGGATCTCCTTCTTCAAGAATAGACAGCATCACTTGAGAACCCTCTATATTCTCTTGGGATAGAGGATTCAAGCAAGAGTTGTGGGATTTGATTGAATCCTGACTCTTGCTTGAATCCTTGGAAAAGGGAAAGGAAATAGAGAGGAGGAGAGGGAAGAGAATAAATTTTGTTAATCTCTTCCCTATGAGTTTTTCCTTAGAGAGAACACACTTCTTCTCTGAGAGAATTAAGGAAGAAGATAATTAATTCAACTTCTTGAATCCCACATAAGTTAACTTGAGAGAATGGGGGGAAGGAGTTATAACTCCTTTTCTTTTTATTAATTTTAATTAAATTAATAAAATAGAATATATATATATATATATATATATATATAATAACTACTTTATTATATATATACACATTATATGTTATATTAAATATAACATATAGCCTATAGTTTTATATTGCATCAAATACAACATAAACTATAAATTTTATTTTCTCTCAACAATACATAGCATTTAATATAAATCACGTTTATATCAAATCCACTTATATGAATCTCATCCATATAAATGATATTTGGATCATATCCAAATATTTAATTCCTCTCAATATAAATCATATTTATATTTAATTACATAAATCTCATTCATATAATTGGTATTTGAATCATATTCAAATTCCTCTCAATTATAATGTATCAAATACATTATAATTAATTATATCATATATAATTAATTCCATCAATTAATTTGAACACTTCAAATTAATCCAAAGATTAAATCTCAATTAAATCCTTATTGAGCTAAGAAGGGACTTATAGACCTATAGATTGAAGCTCCAACGGTACTCAGATAATAAATTAAACATTTTAATTAAATTATCCAACATCCGTTAACTGTCAGTCACTCCACTAAAGACCGACAGCTGCACTCTTCGCACTATAAATAAATTTCTATGTCCATTGGATATAACCAATCAACAGTGCGATGGCACTTCACAAATTGATCGTAAGTACAGCTAGGCCAAAATATCGTTTTTCCCCTATTATTACATCTAAATCCTTAAGTACCACTGATTCCTCTAATGAACAATAAGTTATAGTCTCACTATGACCAAGTCCCTCTCGAACCAGGAGAAGGTGTGGTCACTATGCTCAAGACCCAGAATCAGTCCTTAAGGGCGCAATTTATCTACTTGCCCTTGCATCGAGAAATAATTGAATTCTGTCTTGTGTAGCTGTGTTCCCAACTCCCCAGTCAAACGAATCCCCAAAATGGTAGGCTTGTTGAGTTGGCAATCTAGCCATTCTCACCCACACAAATCAAAGGACGGCCTTCGTGATATGGATTTCACAACTCACTCAGGATTCAGGTCATGTCACCTATAGTCATCCTAGTGAAATGTAAGTCTCTATTATTAACGGCATTATATAAAAAGACTAATCATTTCGTGGTCAGATCTTATACAAAATTTTTTTATAGAATACCCCAGCTCTCATGTCTCCACATGAATGATCAGGATCATATCATTTGTAGCATTTTACAACACTTGTAACACCTACAAAGTGGGTCGTATCCATAGTGTCACAAGGATAAGGTACCCAGCCTTATCCATCTACTATTGACTATTTAGGTTATTATTTAAACAAGATCCACTTGTATGTGTCTATATACTTATTTAGATTACATGAAATAAACTCGGATCTTAGTTTATTGGATTGAGTATATGCTGACAAAATAACACTTATTTTATTAACAACAATATGTTTATACAAAGTTTACAAACTATGAGATTGCAAGGAGATTTAAGACACTGTTTCCAACAATCTCCCACTTGTCCTAAAGCTTTAGGAGACAAATGTACAATAGAAATAAGTACAAAAATATAATAAACTAGGGCAAACACTATACCCCAGTAACATCTCTCACTCGCCCTAGACAATGTGTCACATATCCCGTAGACCCAGAGTTTCTAGATGACCCTCTGATGACATGTAGAAATGCATGTCATCTTAGGCCTTTTATTTATAATTATGAGGGTTGTTAAGCATAATATGCGGCAATCATGTTAGGAATTCATGAGAAAATGAGTTTGCGGCGTTCAGCATTAAGAATCTCAGCTAACCCATTAGTATGCGTTATTATGCGTTCAATTGTCTATTTTTGTAGCTAACATAGGAAGTGGACGCAAACGCGAAAGTCGGGCTACCGCATGCAAAGAAATTATCCATCGCAAATGCGAACGCATACAATCAACGCATGGGTGTTGCGGCAATCACCCGCAAGCGTCCATCGCATAAGAGTTGCGATCGTCAAGCGATTGCGGTCATCGTGTAGAAGTTGCGGTAATCAAGTGAATGCGATCATTTCAAGATTGCGACTACACGATAACGCATAATAGTGAGATCACCGCAAGGTTGGTGGAATGGAAGCATCAACGCATATCTCGAAAAAATCAAAAGATGATGTTGACATTTCACCTACCATGCCATTAGCAACAGAGATTTAGAAAAGGACTAACGCGCCGCGAATGTCAGATCAAAGTAATCCATTAATGCTGTCAGCGATCGAGCTCTAGAAATAGAAGCCGATGAGCATAATTTCATATTATCCAGGGTTTTTCACCTTAGGGCGGATCCTTGTGATCCAGGTTAATACGTGAGAAAGAAGCTTGAGAGTTCTTCATCTCCTTCATCCATTCCGAGTGACGACCGGAGCCTTCGCCGGAGTTCGATCTTGAGAGAGTCAGCTCCACCACCCATCCATGGCACTACCGGTAGCCTTGACTCACATCTGCTGGAAGCAAGACATTGCTTCTAGCTGGTCATTTCATTTTCTCTTCTTTTCTTATATTGTATTGTATTACATTTTGGATTAAGAAATTAATATACTGTGTGTTCAATGCATTTCTGTGTTTTCTTCGATTCCATCTCCATCTTTCTTTACTTAGCATCCTTAACTTTCATTGCATCACTTAGTGAGATTGCTAAAGTATCGCATACTTAGTCATGTGGATTAGAGACATGAAATATGTAGCAAACCATCGAGAGGTGTGTGTTGTGCGAGTGTGTGAGAAAACTTTATTTGCTTAGTGTGAAGTTGTAGCAATGCCTGTCTATAGGCAGACGCAACGCTTGTCTATAAGTAAAGTCAGTAATAACTAACTACCCGGGAGGGTAAATGGTTGGTTGCATTAAGCACTGTAAGCTATTGTTCACTAGAGATAGGAATAATCTTGCGTCAACCAGGCTTTTGCGGTTACCTTGTCTTATGTATACATCCATCACACCTTTAGAGCTACTCGAGAGAGTCTAAAAAAAGAACATAAGACTTGAGAGAGCTAGGTTAGAATCGATGCTCAAGAGAGCTATATTAGGTTTGCATAAGCAAGAATGGAGACTTAGGAATAAGCTTCGTTTGCTATTACATAGTGTATGCACCCTACGGAGAGGACAATGGTTGTGTCCAAGAAGTAGGATAAGGTGGCGGTATGTGGTCATCTCGACCCTTTTGCATACACACCGCATATGTCCTAGAAATAGGCTCAAGTGTGTGTAGCATGATCGCATAGCTTGCATTGGCTGAGGTTGCCCTTGCTGTTAATCTTAAGGGTTGCGATGAAGACATCTCCACATTTTATCTATTGTTCATACATTTACTTCACATGAACAGTTGTCGTGTCTCTACCTCTCATTCATACTTCTCATTCCATTGTCTGTTAACTAGGAGTAGGAGTAGGTGGTAGCTTAAAACCCCCATCATTCTTTTATTCAACCGCCGCATACACATCACCGCATACATCTAGCTACAAATCCCTGAGTTCGACCTCGGATCACCCGAGAAACTTGCGTTCGTGTTATACTTGGCGTGAGCGCAAGAAAACTTGTGATAGGAACGCATGGTCATCGCATCTAACATTAACGCATATTTTCATTCCAATTCATGACCACCAATGCATGAGTATCAATGCATACCTTAAGACATGCATCGCATATTGTATCCCACATGATTTTAGTCATCAAGTTTTTTACGGCTAATTTCACGTCATCACCCTCGAACAGTTTAGACGTTAGAGCCTTTGTAAACGGATCAGCAATGTTGTGCTCCGAAGAAATCTTCATGACAATCACTGATGCACAATCTCCCGAATCAAGTGATATTTTCGTTCTATATGATTGCCTCTTCGATAATTACTAGGTTCATGTTGGTAGAAATATTATTATTAGGGACGGATGGGGTTGTACATGCAATCATGTGTTAGACATGGCTTATGCGTTTGCACCCATGCATCTGAGGTCATGCTTCGAAATGAAAATGCGTTAATCTAGTATGCAATGACCACGCGTTCCTATCACGAGTTTTCTTACGCTCGCGCCAAGTATAACGCAAACGCAAGTTTCTCGGGTAATTCGAGGTCAAACACAAGGACTTGTCACTCAATAATGCTTGTGAAGCAATGCGTTTGAGGTGATGAAAAGAAAAATAAAAAGAAGAAGTTTAATGGATTTACACACTACTCCTACTCCTAACTAAACAGATTGAGCAATAGAAGATTTGTGATGAGAATAAGTAGAGACACAACAATCATTAACGCATACTAATGTTTATTATCTTAAATCACCCGAGTAATCCCAGCTCATTACACTAACGCATCACACCTCTCGGTGATCAGCTGCATGACTATATCTCTATAGTGCATGGTTGCATCGAGCATAAGATTGTGCCTATCTCTAGGAACAATGCGAACTTTGCTTTAATGCATTCATCTCTTACCTTCTCAGGTAGTTAGACGCGGCTATTTAACTTATAGACAAGCAATGCAACATCTCATAGACAAGTGTTGCTACAGCCTTTCACCAAGTAAAGAGGATTAACTCACTATACTCGCACAACACACACCTCTCGGTGGGTTGCTACATGCATCCTATCTCTAGGCTACACGATTAAGCATGCGATCGCCTTTGATAAATAAACGTTGAAGATAAAAAATGATAGAGATAAAGATGATGAAGAAGACGACAATGAAGGAATCAAGATTTTCATTGATCACAAAATGTCTTAATATCTTAAGCTAAAATGTAAAACAATACAGAGATTAGAAGAGAAATGAAGAACTCTACGTCAAGGCTACCGGTGGTGCCATGGATGAATGTTGAAGATGTCTCTCTCGAGCTCTATCTCCGGTGAAAGCTTCGGTCGTCACTCGGTCTGGTTTGTGGAGGTGAAGAATTCTCACAAAAAATCTTATTCAAGCTCTCATCTGTGATCACAAACCTCTACCTTGAGGCAGAAGTTCGGATGTCTTGAAATGAAGGTCCAAAAGACTATTTATAGAGTTTAAACGCCGACAGCTATCATGATTGTATTATGGCTCACTGCTGCTTTTGTCGTGGTATGGGCAATGTCGCATCGTCTTATCTTGTTGATACTCCTAAGGTATGCGTTCGAGCTTGATTTAGCTGAAGCATCAACGCGTTCTACCCATCTTGCGATCGTCCTTCTATTATGGTTGTCGCTTTATGGCTGCAATTCCCAATTGATCGCCACATCCGCTTGATCACTGCAACTTTCGTGTGATGGGCGCATTCGATCACCGCAACTTCCATGCGATGGATGCATGCGATCCACTTTCAGCGCATGCATTTGTCTTTGCGATCGCCTGGCTTCAGCGTATGCGTTTGTCTACGATTGCTTATTTCAAACGCATACGTTTGATTCCTGCGATAGCTACAAAAATAGACACTTTGGCATGGAGTAACACATAATATTGGGGTCAGTGAGGATTTAGGTGTTAATTAACGCAAAACTCAATTTTTCGCAAATGCTAAGTATTATCATCGCATTTTCTACTTATTAGCCCTCATTATTCTAAATAAAAGGCTTATAATAACTAGCATTTCTGCCAGTTATCACCCCCCCCAAACTTAGAATCATGCTTGTCCTCAAGCATGCGTTATACTCAAGAAATTCTTAACTCACCTTCCAGCATCTCTTTGCGATGACCATCTTCTCGTAATATAATTTACTTGTGCCTCTAACTATGGACACAATGCTCTCCTCCACTTCGGTTGCTTCTCCAAAGAAATCTTTTCTAAGTTAAATTTGGCAAGCCTTTGCTCAAAAACTTTTTCTTCATTCACTGCAACTTTGCATTCAGCTCTTGAGTATGCGTTCGTTCAAAACAATTCCAGATTATGTGTTTACTTATTCGAATGCGGCGTTGAACCTGGTTACACTCTTCGTATTGGCTTACCCCCACGTGTGTCATGCGAGCATCCAACTTCGGTTGCATTCCATATACAACTCAACTCATGTCTTGCTTAATTTGGCTTGCGCTAGACAGAGGAGTTGCGATTATGCGTTGATCTTGGTGACTTAACTTCGTTTTGGCTTGCCCCCACGGGTGTCATGCAGACATCCAACTATGGGTAAGTGTCTTTCACAACTCAACTCTTATCAACATAGGTTTCCCCATTGCATTGGCAGTGGAGTTGTTATTTTCAAAAGCTTTTTTTTTTTAAGGAAATGACCGCAATGTGATGAACGCAATTCTCTGAGACCGCTGCCATCCCCAAACATAGAGGGTGGCATGCGTTCTCACTGCAAGCTAAAAACAAACTCAACAGGAATGTGATAACAAATGTTTGAGCAAGGGTTTGCACATAATAAAACTATAGACTTTCACAATTTGAAGGAGCTATTAAAAGTATGGAGACCCTTGCAATACTAGTTAGAGGATGCGGTGAATTATTTATACCATTATAGATGCATCGCAAAGAACCGCAGTCAGACAGAGAATTTCAAAAGGATAAGGCATAAAAGATAACAAGAAGAGGACCTTAAGTAGAATAACACATGCGACAATGCGTTGGAATTCATGCGATTGAAGCCATGCGTTGAAGGATGTGAAGGATTCTTCCATTGTAACTGCGCACCGAGGAGAGTTATTATCGCACCTATAAGGAGCAAATGCACCACAACCAAGGAAGCAGCCGCATATCCAAAATTGATAAATAAAAATAATAAACTAAACTAAGAAAGCAACGTAAAGATAGAGTAGAAGACGTCCCAAGTGTTATAACCGTAAGGAGTCTCCCATGCAGAAGATGGTTCTCAACTGCTCGGGTCAAGGAGTCGCCCTGACCATTGGAGCTTCCAACAATTGTTGGACGCATGATGATTGACATGCGCCTAAAATTGTTTCCAACTCATGCGACAGATAGCCTTTCTATCTCGGGGTCAATATTTGACTTTCGACGCATTGCCTATACTTCAAATATTGTTTGCAGCTTGGTCGCACAATCTACAATACGCCTAAGATTGAAAGGGTGCCTGCAAAAACACAAAATTTCATAAAACATTAGCTGCCAAGTCCCCAGAAACAGCGCCAAAAACTTTTTGGTAGAAAGATTATTATTAGGGACGGATGGGGTTGTACATGCAGTCGTGCGTTAAACATGGCTTATGCGTTTGCGCCCATGCATCTGAGGTCATGTGTCGGAAAGAAAATGTGTTAATCTAGTATACAATGACCACGCGTTCCTATCACAAGTTTTCTTACGCTCGCGCCAAGTATAACGCGAACGCAAGTTTCTTAGGTAATCCGAGGTTGAACACAGGGACTTGTCACTCAATAATGCTTGTGAAGCAATGCGTTTGAGGCGATGAAAACAAAAATAAAAAGAAGAAGTTTAATGGATTTACACATTACTCCTACTTCTAACTAAACAGATTGAGCAATAAAAGACCTGCGATGAGAATAGATAGATACACAACAACCATTAATGCATAGTAATGTTTATTATCTTAAATCGCCCGAGTAATCCCAGCTCATTACACTAACGCATCGCACACCTCTCGGTGGTCAGCCGCATGACTATATCTCTATAGTGCATGGTTGCGTCGAGCATAAGATTGTGCCTATCTCTAGGACAATGCAAACTTTGCTTTAGTGCGTTCCATCTCTTACCTTCTCAAGCAGTTAGACGCGGCTATTTAACTTATAGACAAATAATGCAACATTCCATAGACAAGCATTCCTACAGCCTTTCAGCAAGCAAAGGGCATTGCTACATCGTCTTATCTTGTTGATACTCCCAAGGTATGCATCCGAGCTTGATTCAGCTGAAGCATCAACACGTTCTACCCATCTTGCAATTGTTCTTCTATTATGGTTGTCGCTCTGTGGCCACAATTCCCAATAAATCGCCGCCTCCGCTTGATCACCGCAACTTTCGTGTGATGGGCGCATTCGATCACTGCAACTTCCATGCGATGGACGCATGCGATCCACTTTCAGCGCATGTGTTTTTCTTTGTGATCGCCTGGCTTCAGCGTATGCATTTGTCTGAGATTCCTTATTTCAAACGCATGCATTTGATTCCTGCGATAGCTACAAAAATAGACACGTTGGCATAGAGTAACGCATAATATTGGAGCCAGTGAGGATTTAGGTGCTAATCGACGCGAAACTCAATTTTTCACAAATGCTAAGTATTATCACCACATTTTCTACTTATTAGCCCTCATGATTCTAAATAAAAAGCTTATAATAACTAGCATTTCTGCCTGTCATCAGTTCCTTAGAATTTTCCATAGCACCACTGTTATCACAATAATAGTGTGATAGGCAAAAACATATTTGGTACAACTTCCAAATCAGTAAGGAACTTCTTGAGCCAAACAGCCTCTTTAGCAGCTTCATAAGCAGCTACGTATTCTGCTTCCATAGTAGAGTCTACGATGCATCCTTGCTTGATGTTTCGCCATACTATAACTCCTCCATTCATAGTAAATATCGACCCTGATGTAGATTTCTGAGAATCCCTATCAGTCTGAAAGTCAGAGTCTATGTATCCTATAAGGATCAAATCCTTATCTCCATACACGAGCATATAGTTCCTCATTCTCCGAATATACTTATGGATCGTTTTGACCATTGTCCAATGATCTAATTCTGGATTGGACTGATATCGACTGACAATCCTACTACATAGCAAATGTCAAGTCTAGTACATAACATTGCATACATAAGGCTACCAATAGTCGATGCATAGGGAATTCGTCTCATTTCCTCAACCTCTTGAGGAGTCTTAGGACACTGTTCCTTAGACAATACAATTCCATGCCTTAAAGGTAATAAACCCTACTTGGAATTATGCATTGAATATTTGACAAACATCTTTTCAATATACGATGCCTGAGACAAGGCCAACATTTTGTTCTTAAGATCCCTTATAATCTGGATCCCTAGAACAAACTGCACCTCTCCCAAATCTTTCTTTTTGAATTGGGCGGCTAGCCATTTCTTTACATTAGTCAGAAAATCTACATCATTCTCAATGAGTAGGATATTATCCACATATAGCACAAGGTAACCTACTGAGTTGTTTATGGTTTTCTTGTAAACACAAGGCTCATCAACATTATGATCAAAGCTATAAGATCTGAACGTTGTATCAATTCCTATATTCCAAGATCAAGATGCTTGTTTCAGTCCATAAATAGACCTGTTAAGCTTGCAAACCTTTTACTCTTGATCTTGTTCAATGAATCCTTCTGGTTGAATCATGTAGATGGTCTCTTCAAGATTACCATTCAAAAAGGCAGTCTTGACGTCATTTTCCATATCTCATAGTCATAATATGTGGCTATGGACAAGAGAATTCTGATAGACTTTAACATGACAACAAGTGAGAAAAGTTCTTCACAGTCCACTCCCTCAACCTGGGTATAACACTTTGCCACAAGTCTAGCTTTAAAGGTATGTACCTTTCCATCTACACCTCTTTTCCTCTTGTAGATCCATTTACAACCTATAGGTTTCACCCCATCAGGTTGATTTATAAGCTCCTAGACAGAATTGAAGTACATGTACTCCATTTCTTGATTCATGGCTTTAATCCATTCGTTCTTGTCAACATCTTCCATTGCTTGCTTATAAAACAATGGATCCTCAACACCATCATCAGTTATGATGTTTTGGGTTTCTGTTCAACCCATGTAGCATACAGATGGGTTCATAACCCTCCAACTACATCGAGGCAATCTCAACTCTTGACATGGATGACTAGATGAACTGACATCAACAACCCTTGTTGATCTATCAGCCTATTCAATAACTCTTGTTGAAGTCTCAACAGTCTCATTAGAAAACTCACTTAAAACAAGTTTACTTCGTGATTTATGATCCCTCACATGTTCTTCTTCCAAGAAGGTAGCATTTGTCGAAACAAACACTTTATTCTCACTTGGATCATATAAGTATTCACCTCTCGTTTCCTTGGGGTAACCCACAAATATGAACACTTTTGAACGAGGTTCCAACTTTTTGGGGCTTGCCATTAACACATGAGCTAGACATCCCAAATGTTGAAGTGGCATAACTACCTTTACAACCTCTCCATAACTCAAAAGGTGTTTTAGAAACACTATTTGAGAGAACGTTGTTCAAAATATAAATTGTAGTCTCCACTGCATATCCCCAAAACGAGTCAAGAAGATGAGCATAACTCATCATACACCGAACCATGTCCAACAGGGTTCTGTTTCTCCTTTTTGATACACCATTCTGCTAAGGTGTACTTCGGGCTGAGAGTGGGGACGTGATTCCATGTACTATCATATAGTTTTGGAATCTTAAGTCCATATACTCTCCACCACGATCAGATCGTAGTGTTTTTATTTTTTTACATAACAAGTTTTCAACTTCAATCTTGTACTCCTTGAACTTTTCAAGAGCTTCAGACTTTGTTGCATTAGGTATAGATACTCAAATCTAGAATAATCATCTATGAAAGAGATGAAATATTCATACCCACCTCGTGCCTTTACATTCATTGAACCACAGAGGTCTGAACAAGTTCCAAGGTTTATTTGGCTTTATCACCTTCTCCAGTAAAAGGTTATTTGGTAATTTTGTCTTCAAAGCATGACTCACATACTGGTAATGAGTTTTCTTCTAAACCATTTAGAAGTCTACTTTTCACCAACTTTTAAATCCTATTGAGATTGATGTGACCTAACCTTAGATGCCAAAGATGGGCATTTTCTTTAGGAGAAATTCTTGGTCTTTGTACAATTATTGTTGTTTTGAACATTACGGTATTGAGCATGGCTTTTATGACTAACGACCTTAGTACATACAAGTTATTTTCCATTGAACAAAAACCTAACTCCATTTCATTCTTAAAAATAAATATTTTATTCTCAGAGAATGATATGGAGTAATTTTGTTCAATCAGATAAGAAAAAGAAATTAGGTTCCTCTTAATATGAGGAATTACATATACGTTATCTAATAACATATATCATTTCTTGTCCAAAAATAACTTAAGCTTGCCTATAACAATAGCTGAAACGACCTCACCAGGACCGACTATAAGATTCATCTCTTTAACTTCCAACTATTTCCCGGAACCAAATCCTTGATGGGAAGAACACACGTGGTTAGTGGTGATGGGGAATTAGAAGTCAATTTTACTCGACAACTAAAATCCCGTGGATGCGGTATGCGATGCATGTTCCTAAGATATGCATTGATAGTCATGCATCGATGGTCATGCGTTGGAATGAATATGCGCCAACAAATGTATGTGATGACCATGCGTCCTATCACAAGTTTTCTTGTATTCACACCAAGTATAATGCGAACACAAGTTTCTCGGGTAATCCGAGGTCGAATACAAGGACTTGTAGCTATATGTATGCGGTAATGTGCATGTGGCAATTTAAATAAAAGAATGGAAGGGAGATTACTAAGTTAACCCTACTCCTACTCCTATCTAATAGACAACGCAATGAGAATATGCATGAGAGGTAGAAATACGACAACACTTGACATGAAATAAATGTATGGGAAAATAGATAAAATGCGGAGATTATTCCTATCTCAGTGAACAATGCATACATTGCTTAATGCGACCAACCACTTATCCTCCCAAGCAGCTGGTTGTTGCTGACTTTACTCATAGACAAGCATTGCGTTAGCCTATAGACAGGTGTTGTCACAGCTTCACACTAAGCAAATAAGGTTTTCTCACACACTCAAGCAACGCACACCTCTCGGTGGGTTGCTACATGCTTCATATCTCTAATCCACATGACTAAGTATACGATACCCAACCAATCCCACTAAGTGTTGCAATGAAAGTAAAGATGCTAAGCAAAGAAGATGGAGATGGAGTCGAAGGAACAGAGAAATGCATTGAAAACAAATTGTATTAATTTCTTAATCACAAAATGTTATACAATACAATATAAGAAAAGAAAAGAAAAGGAAATGACCGGCTAGAAGAAAAGACTTGCTTCAAGCGGATGTGCGTCAAGGCTGCCGGTGGTGCCATGAATGGGCAGAGGAGCTGACTCTCTCAAGATCTAACTCCGGTTGAAGGCTCCGGTCGTCACTCGGAATGGATGAAGGAGGTGAAGAACTCTTAAGCGTCTTCTCACACATTTTTTCTGGATCATAGGGAAAATCCCCAGATTGAGGGATAATCTCCGGACCACAAGGATCCTCCTCAAATTATTTGAATTTCTGCTCATTGGCTTCTATTTATAAAGCTTGGGTTGTCGACAACATTTATGGATTGCTCTGAGTCTGACATTCGGCGCGTTAGTCCTTTCTAAACCTCTACTACCAATGGCGTGGTAGGTAAAATGTCAGTATCAGCTTTGGATTTTCTCGAGGTAGATGCGTTGATCCCATTAGTATGTGTTGTCGCGTATCCATAATTATTCAATGACCACATTCATTTAATACCGAAACTCTACACGATGACCTCAACCGTAACATCCATGTGTTGATTGATGTGTTTGCCTTTGCGATGGAGTGTTTCTTCGCATGCGGTCGTCTATGCGGTGGTCTGGTTTCCGTGTTTGTGTCCATTTCCTATTTTAGCTACAAAAATAGAACATTGAATGCATAATAACGCAAAATAACGAGTTAGCTGAGATTTAACATGTTGATCGATGCAAGCTCATTTTCTCGTGAATTCCTATCATGATCGCCGCATATTCTACCTAACAACCTTTATAATTCTAAGTAAAAGGTCTAAGATGACATGCATTTCTGCATGTCATCAGTTAGTAACTCCTGAATCAACTATCCAGGCAGAAACATCATTCTCTACTAAACACATCTCCAACACAAAAAAATTGTATTTATTTTCTTTGGAGTTCTTCCTTTTCTGGAGAGTAGTGGGATCAGTTCCATAACCCAAATCATAAACTCCAAGTTTCATTTCAGAGGACAATCCTCGTCGATGAACATCATCAGAGTTAGCAATGAGTGCTTTCTCTGTTAGTCCTTTGACATTCAATTAGACTAGAGATTATCTTGGGAACTGACACTACTGGTTTCATTGTCATCAATCCTGTTTTGCTTAATAGTGAGAACTTACATTCAAATAATTCTCGCATAGATTCCATGATCTCATGTGCAATGACCATGTTCTCAAACCTCTTGGCAAACGCATCAGATATGCTTGCCAAAATGTGAACTCGGGCCCTCGAATTAGTCTTCATCCATGCCTCATATGCATTACGAACATTTTGTGGTGCATCAGGGATTGAGACTTGAGGACAATCCTCATTCATGACAATTTCGAGGTCGTTTACTACGAAAAATATTTTAATAGATTCTTTCCACATCGTGTAATTAAAATCAGTTAAACTAGAAAAGGCAACTAACGAAAAATCGTTATTTCACATATTTGCTGAAAGCCAAACATATTGATCTACATTACATTTAAGCATAACTCTTAAAAAATCCAATCAGTTTTAGCAAAATCTAAATGAACCAAATTTAACATCTAATTTTGCAATGACGCTTCAGTGATTTAGGACAAAAGCCACCAAAGGGTAGTCAATTTCTTCCTTCACTGAATTGAGGCACTCTCAACTAATCATTACACCAGAATAACTCTTATTCTTATAACGATCAGTCATCATTTATTTCGTCAAGAAATCATTAACTTTCTTAATAATTTCCTGTAAGTGTGACCCACCATTTTAGATCCTAAAGTTCAGCCCCAATGAGCCAACTGAAGGGAAAATTTGATTGGGGCAAGAACTAAAGCGATCCTATCCATTTCTGAAGTTTGCCTTGATATTGACCTACTGCACAAACCATTCGAAGGGGGACACTCCCAAGGCACCTCGAGGTCGTGTAAGAAGGTCTCATGGTCTAAATCAATGAAAGCGACAGTAAGACATGTTGACACACATCCCTCTCCCACTTACTATAAATGCTCTCTCCATTCACCTTGATATTGACCCATGTAAACACCATCCAAAGAGGAACACTCCTAGGGTGTCTCAAGGCCAAGCATGAGTCTCACAGTGTGAATATTAAGGGAGAAACGTGAGTGGAAAAATGACATAGCATATGCATATTTTCCTCCCACTAAGTATTTTAACAACCTAGAGTTTAATTTACTTAGAAAAATATGGCTAATTATTTTTACTAAGTGATTGTTTAAGTTTGCCCAAAAGTAACACTTACTTTGGAAAGTTAAATAATTTTGATTAATATTCATTAAACACTTTAACAAATGTTAATCAACAATTGCATGCTTGTAGCAAATCTATCTAATTCACCTTTCCAAGTAGGTTCCTAGGTAAGGGTGTTTCGTTTTCGTCAGCTTAAGTACCCCAGCCTAGCTAGAACCGGCCTTAGACAAAAGGTCCCTTATAGATATATTTGCTACAAATTTAATCTTTTATTGAAATCAATTTAATCTTATCAAACCGATTAAAAAAGATTAATCTAATTTCTAATCTCATTATAAATTTGTGAACTTAGGTCTATCTCGATCATATTTTTAAACTATTTTAAAAAAATGATTTCACCTAAGTTTGCATGCAGCTATTGATTTTAATTTCTAATTTCTTTTATTTATAACTCTTATAAAGTAAATTAAACAAATTAAAACCTATATTGCTACCATTGACATACTTTATAAAAATTATAACGCTTATAAGATTAT
>NC_143484.1:12143500-12200837 GCF_027475165.1 Benincasa hispida | reverse complement strand
TTCCTACTTAAGTGTGTTAATTAGTATATGATAATAAATGTGATTATGTTTATGATAATACTTAATTGTAGGGAAAGGCTTGAGAAATACTAAAAGAAGGAGAAAATAAACTAAGTGTTGATACCTAAAGCTCTCGGGTATAAAGTATAGTTGTGCTTGGTTGAAAGAAGGAAAAATTTGGCTAAGTGTTGAAGCCAAGAAGGTTTTTGACCAAGGAAGTGTACAACGACCATAAGCATTTATGAAGATTAGTATGGGCGCAAGACTTGCATTGAGGCATGGAGTAGGCGTGACTAAGTGGTGGTCGAGGATAAGATCGTGCATGAGCGAGAACTATGCATTGGCCAAGCTTTGTATTAAGGTTAGGCATGGACGCACGCGACATTGGTAGCATGTGCTTACGGTGGCCGGACGAAGGCATGCGTGCAAGCGAGGCCATGCAATGGCCACAAGACTAGGCGTTGGTGTGAGGAGGTGTTGAAGCATGTGTTGGCGAGTGTGGTACATGCATTCGAGTGAGCCTTGCATTGGTAAATGTTTGAAGGATGAGCCATGCGTTGGTGATTACTGAAGGCCTCAGCTTAACCACCAACCTAAATGGGCAAACTGTCGAGGTTAGGGAAGTTAAACTCACTTAATGGGCTAGCTGGCTCCTAAAGGCTAAGTTGAGGCATGCAGCTTCTACTATAAAAGGCAGTTTCACTTTAGGTTTTCAGTTTTGTCATTCTACTCGTGTAAAAGAAGAGTTTCCAGAGTTTAATTAAAGGTTGATGAATATTGTTGATGCTCTTGGGCTACTGGAAGAAAACTCCTAAGGAATCGAGTTGAAAGATGAAGATTTCCTCAAGAAGGTCAAGTTCTCGGGTGATAAGAGCAATGTGGGAAGATTGAAACGTACCAGACTGACCAAGAAGAATTTGAAGCTCAAATTTTAAGATAAGTAGGTTAAGACATTTACAAACAAGTTTGTAGAAGGAAATTTTCAAAATAAAATCTGGAAAAAGAGTTACTCGTGCTCAAATTTGAATTTTGGTTGAATAAGCAAGCAGCTCGACTAGCCAGGTGAAAGCGCTGGTGGACACGCACACAAAGATAAGATTGGGCGTCAAGCATGTGCTCAAGGTTTGTGTTGAGGGATGCAAGGCTTGGGGTGTGTGACAATGCATCTGCGGATACGTTAAGGCAGTATGCATTGGCGCATGAGTAAGGCGTGCTACACATAAGTGTTGTAGGTGTGCCAGGGCAAGGAAGTGGGGGTTATGACCGCATAAGCCTAGCAACACAACTTAAGGTATTTTCCTAATTTTTGAATGCATAAGTTGGGTATGCATTGAGAAAGAAGTTTTGATGCTTTAAGTTAAATGTTAAACTAGATTAAGAAAATTAAGTTTCACAAGGGGACTAAAGCATTAATAAAAAATGTTTATCATTTCCACAATGTTAACGCCAATAGGGCTTATCAACCCTAAGAATGACGCCAAGACTGTGAGTGAAAAACCAAGTGTCTAAAAATGTTTAGTAAATGCATGTTTAATTTAAGAATACTAGTTTCATACTTGCTTTCATTTCTAAGTATGATTAAAATAGTTTCCAAGCAAACTAGCTTCCAAAGAGTTTTCAACACATGCTTAGCTTAAAGGTGCTTATGAAAGCATGAGTTAAGTAATTCTATTCTTAATGTTCATAATGCATGTGTTAATAGTTTCTGTTGGGATTGATATCCTAATTCTCCTGGTGGTCTCATAGTTTGTAAACATTTTATACACATATTGCTATTAATAAAATAAGTGTTATTTTATAAGCATTTACTCAATCCAATAAACTAAGATCCATGGTTATTTTATATAACTTAAGAATGTATGTGAGACATAAAAGTGGATCATGCCTTAAGTAATAATCTAAATGGTCTGTAGTATAAAGATAAAGAAAGGATACTTTAACCTGGTGAAACTACATATACGATGCTCTATAGATGTTACAAGTGTTGTAAAGTGCTACAAATGGTCTGATCCTGACCATTCATATGGAGACATGCGAGTGAGGGTATCCTATATAATAAGTTTGTATAATATCGGACCATGAGATGATTAGTCTCCTTATATAACGTGTTGATAATTGAGACTTACATTTCACTAGGATGACGATAGGTGACATGATCTTAATCCTGAGTGAGTTGGAAACTTCTACTCATGAGGGTTGTCCTTTTATTTGTATGGGTGAGAGTAGCCAGATTACCAACTTAACAAGCCTACCATTTTCGGGATTCGTCTTATTGGGGATCTGGAAACTCAGCTATACAAGATGGAATTCACTCATTCCCCGAAGCAGGGGTAAGTAGATAAATTGCTTACTTAAGGGCAAATTCCAGGTCTTGAACATAGTGGTCACACCCTCTCTTGGGAAAATAGGACTCAGTCATAGTAGGACTATGACTTATTGTTCATTAGAGAAATCAGTGGTACTTAAAGAGTTAGATGTAACTACAGGGACAAAATGGTAAATTGGCCTAACTGTTATGAGGGATTTGTGAAGGGTCATCGCACTGTTGATTGGTTATATCCAATGGACGCAAAAATATATATGTAGTACTAAGAGTTCAACCGTCGGTCTTTAGTGAAGTGACCAACAGTTAATGAATGGTGGATCTCGTGTTTAAAGAGTTTAGTCAGTTATTCACGTATCGTTGAAGGTTTAAGCTACATGTCCATAAGGTTCCCTTGGTAGCTTAATGAATTCAAGTTCAGAATTAAATTTTGGGTTAGTTTGAAGTGTTCAAATTAACAAGAGAAAATTCAATTATATGTGATATAATTGATATGATGCATTAGATACATTAATTGGAGGAATTAATATGAATATGATTTATATTAAATACCATAAAATAGAAAAAGAATTATAGTTTATATGTTTCATATAATAAAATGTTAAAACTATAGGTTATAAATATAATATGATAAGTTGGTTATTATATTTATTTATAACATATTAATTTTATGATAATTAATTATTCTTTTTCTCTAATAAGCGAATTGAGTGGGAGGTTATTGAAAGTTATGATAAATGTGAGATAAAAGGATTTTGGGTTTCCAGAATTGGTAATTTGATGAGTCATTCGGAATATCTCACAAAAAGGCTATCAAGTAAAAGTGTTTTACTAAACAATCACATAGAGAGCATACACGATTGAGCTACGAGTTTACTATACGATAATTATTCACTTAATCGTTGCTACATGATCGAGTAGCAAAGTCCATACGATAGGCTTCCATTTACTAAACAATTGAGTATTTCGTCTATATGATAGACAGCCTCATCTCCCAATTACTCGATCATCTACCTCCTATTTTCCTCAATCCAAGATCATATAGAGCCCACAACACCTGAATTCTCACAACGAGGATACCAAGGTAACACTTGTGGTGGTGTTCTAATTCTATTTGAGGATTGAGTTGGACTCGATTGGGATCGAGGTTCATTCAGACATTCGTTGAGATCATATTCTGATCATTGAGTTCGAGTTCTTGCTGATTGAACGAGTTGCTGAACAATTGAGAGATACGTGAAGAAGAGTTATTAAAAGGTTTGTATACTCTATCCCTTGTATCCTCAATTATAAGTAGCATGCTGTAATTTTCATTTATGCATAATCTGTTCGTTTCCGTTTAGATTGCATAATTTTCTATTTACATTTCCTTTAGTTTCTATGTTATATGATGAATATGATTTCAACATATGATTTAAGGTACTTATGCTTTTAAGTATGCTTATTTCAAAGAATAAGTTTTATGATGATTATAAAGAACCTGATACTAAAGGACTTAAGAAGGTACCTGGGCTCTAATACCTAAGGTATGACGGTACTTAGTTATTAGCACGTGCACGTAGGTAGAATTGACGTTGGTTGTGTTGAGATTACTCCGCACTAACTAATATTTGATGTTGAGGGATTGAGCAAAATGGTTCTCTCTCAATTAAGGATTATGTTAATTAATGTTATCCAGTAGTTTTATGTTTAAAGATTTTAAGTACGAGTTTGCTTGGTAGTTTTCAGTACATATGTTTTAAATGATCACTCACTGGGCTAGTAACTCATTCTTTCAAATATTTTCTTTTATCTAGGTAACGATCAAATCCCCAGAAGATAACTACGCTACTGCTCTGCCACTCAAAGTACGAATTAGAGATTAAAGGAAAACAAGGTGGTTACCTTGGCTTTGTCTGTAATGATGTTATGTTCATTTTTAGGGACTTGTAAGGATTTATGGGACCAACTAGGTTTTGTATATGTAATTATGTTATGTATGCAATGTGCACTGAATCCTGGTAACTCAGGTTGTTATATAAAGTAATGTTAAGAGTTGTATGCAGTGTTATCTTGTATCCAGGGTCGTTTTAGCAGGTTAAAGGATGTCCAGTAGGTAGTAAGTGCCATAAAAGGTTTGGTAATTTTTGCCATCACATTCTCTCCTTGATTAGGAGAGTAGTTTGAGAGGGTGTGTGATATGACCACACTTGATGACTGAAGTCCTTTGGAGATACAAGCATTTTTCCAATACTCCAACTCAAAAACATCCGCACGCTCCGCTTCCATACATTAAGCGTATGCATTCAACCAAGAGAGAATTAGAGGATTAAGTACTAGAGATTGAACCACATCCCCATAAAATCTAGTCCAACACAAGTTCAACTCCACTTAATATATCTGTAGTGAGGAGAGTTCAGCTGTCGGTCTTTAGTGGAGTGCCTGGCAGTTAACGGATGGTGGATCCCGTGACTAAAGAGTTTAGTCAGTTATTCACGTACCGTTGGAGCTTCGGATCTACAGGTCCATGAGGTCCCCTTGGTAGCTTGGATATTGTTGAGGATCAGTTCTTGGTGTTGATTTGAAATGTTCAAATTGACAAGAGGTATTTTGATTATATATGATATAATCAGTATGATGTATAAGATACATCTAGTGAAGGATTGATGTAAATGAGATTTACATTAAGTACCATGGAATAGAAAAAGAACTATGGTTTATATGTTTCATGAGATGAAATATTAAAACTATAGGTTATAAATATAGTATGATAAGTTGGTTATCATTTATGTTTATAATAATATTAATTATTGGATAATTAATACTTTTTCTTTTAAATAACCAAAGTAGTGTATGGTTATTGGATCATGGTAACCGTGAGTTTAAAAGGAAAATTGTTTCCTAATTTGAAAAGAAGTTTTTAAAAAAGATTGAAAAGGATTTTGAGTTTTCTCTCCGGCGAAAAAGAAACTCACGAGTCGTCAAGTAAATACAGATTTACTAAATGACAGTTGGGCGAGCTAAACGATCGTGCAGGTGCGAGCTAAACGATCGTGTAATGTTTATTAAATGATTGCATAGCTTTGCTAGACGATCGCAGGCCCAAGGTAAACGATCGTGTAGAGTCTGTATGCGACATACCGAGCTAAACGATAGAGCTAAACAATCGCATAGCTTTTGCTAGACGATCGTATAGCTTCATCTAAACAATTGGGCATCGACCTACACGATAGGTCCCCAACTTCTCCCACTTGCCCAGTCGTGTACGCGATCGTTGTTTCCTTTGTTCGTCTGCCTCATACCAAGTCCGAACAGAGCCCACCCTATGGATTCTCATGCTGAGAATACCAAGGTCGCCTTGTTGGTGGTGTTAGACTCAACTCGATACCATCAAGGTTTTATGGAGGCCGTTTGTGGTGTTGCGGAGGAGTTCGTGACCGAGGAGATCGTTAAGGATGAGCGCAAAGTGTACGTGATGTGTTCGTGCGGTGTTGCAGTCATGTAGATCGAGCGCTCATGGTTGCTGTTGTTCGATCAGAGTTGCACATCGGAACGTGGAGACACTTCTGCCGATGTTCGTATAGATTTTGATCTCTGTTCTTCTATATTGTTCATACTGTAATTTCTGAAAAATATTTGTATAACCATTTGTTTGAAGTCGACTGTAAATGTATTGTTGATTCATGATTGTAATTTGGAATAGTCTTGCTTTTGCTACTCATGGAAATCTCGAGTGTCAATTTCCTTCAATTGGTATCAGAGCCAGGTTCCCTGATATTCCAAATTACAGATATGAATTGAACGCTTTTTACAGTCGCGGTGGGTTTCTGCATTTGTGGTTAACCATTTTCTGCATTTGTTGATGAAATTTATGAACGTTTCGGGTTCAATCTACCTTTTTTGTTAAAGATTTCGGTATTACAAAAAGTTAATTATAAGGGCCCCTATGTTTTTAGGCAAAATTAATTTTTCAATCGAGTTTGTAATTCGAAAAGTTCGAGTTCGTCGAGTCGTTCATGATGAAGCTTCGGCGCACGTGATGCAGTTCTCAACGAAGAATAAGATCAATCGTTGATCGGATCGTGTAGCCTCAGGTAAACGATCCTAGGGATTTTACTAAGAGATCGTTTAGAGTTTTTTAGATGATCGTGTAGTATTTTCTAATTTATCATTTAACTAATGCTAATTGATGGGGTAAATTGTTTACCATATCGCGTGGCATTGGTTACGCAATCGCGTAGGCGCTGGAGGTTGGCGATCGTAGTGGGAGCATGCGATGCTCATCGTTTAGTAGAAGGTGCGCACTAGACGATCGTGTAGTTAACAAGCTTCATCTCTTAGTTACTACCTAAGCGATCGTGCGTATGCGATACGAAGACGCTAGCTAAGCGATCGTTTAGGCAATGGTGCTTTGTAGCATCGTAGTCGCTTAGACAATCGCGGAAGGCGAGTGTCGTGCGGAGTGCAGTAAGCGATCGTATACTTCAGGCTACATCACTTAGTAAAGGTACATGATTTGTGTTGTAATAGCTAAACGATCGTTTGGATTTTTCTAGACAATCGTATAGTAAAAGCTAAACGATCATTTAACTCTGGGAGTGCTGGTAAGCGATAGAGCAAAGAGTTTGTTTTATCGTGTAGGCGATCACGGGGTGCTTAGTACACGATGGATTGTTGGAGAAGCGATGCTTTGCTGAGCGATTCAAGACCCGGTTCGCCTGTTTGAACCGGAGACTCCTTGTCTTGTAATAGTTAGCTTTTCATTTGTGTTTTAAGGAAATTTTACCCAATTCATCAACTCTTATTGCTTATACATGTGATGTATGGTGCTTATATGTCAAAGTATTTGTCATATAGTTAAAAACCCACCTTAGGTTGTGCAATTACTCATGCATCATATATTATGAATGTTATAATCTTGCATGAAGAAATTACTTAAAAGCATGTGCATGCATCATGAAATATAAGAGTTATATTTTGCATGCATTGAGCATAATCATGCATCATCCTTTTATTATAATTGTTATAGTCTAAGGGTGAATGGAAGCATGTTTTTCTTGTTTCATTGCGGTTTTGTATAAGTGTTATATAAAAGAAGTAGCAATGAATGGACAATGTATTGAGCATGATACTTAGGCTATTTATAATCGTTATGAATGCCTTGCATGTGTTAGCTTAACATTGTGGTTGTTTCTGTTTATAAGTGTTATAAAGAAAATTAGACCTAAAATCAATAATTCAGAGTTGCATGCGGACGTAGAGTGAACTCAAGTTTTTTAAAAGGGTTTTAAAATTGGATTGAGATAGACCTATGTTCAAAAAGTTCTAAAGAGTTTAGTAACCTAGATTAATCTTTTAAAATTGGTTTAATGGGATTAAATTGGTTGGAATAAAAGATTAAATTTGTTGTAAACCTATCTATAAGGGACCTTTTGTCTAAGGCAGGTTCTGGCTAGGCTGGGTTCCTAAGTTGACTGAAACGTAACACCCCTACCTGGGAACCTACCAAGAAAGGTGAATTAGATAGATTTTCAACAAGCATGCGATGTTTTGGTCAAAGACTCCGTTAAAGAGTTTAATGGATGATGATCAAAAGTTGTTCAACTATCCAAAGTAAAAGTTACTCTTGGAAAACCTAAAAGTCACTTAGTTAAAATCCTTAGCCATGTTTTTTCTAAGTAAACTAAACCCTATGTTATAAAATACTCAGTGGGAGGAGTAGGCGTATCAGAAATGTCTATGATTCCACTCACGTTTCTCCCTGTATGTTCACGGTGTGAGATTCATGCTTGGCCTCGAGATGCCCTAGGATGCATCCCCCTTTGGATGGTGTTTGCATGAGTCAATATCAAGGTGGACGGAGAGAGAATTTATAGTAAGTGGGTGAAGGGTGTGTATCAACACGTCTTATGGTCTCTGTCATTGGTTCACACCATGAGATCATTGTGTACGCCCTCGAGTCGCCTTCGATGCGGCCCCCCTTTGGATGGGTTTTGTGCAGTTGGACAATATCAAGGTGAACTCCATAAATGAATAGGGTCGCTTTAGGTTTTCCCCAATCGGATTTTTCCCTTCGGATTGGCCTTCTGGGACAGACCTCTAGGGCTTAAAATGGCGGGTCACACTTACGAGTGATTGTTAAGTAAGTTAATGATCTCTTGGCCAAATCAATGATGGTTAGTCGTTATAGGAGCAAGAGTTCTTCTGGTATTAATGACTGGTTGAGATCTTCTCAATTTAGATGAGGGATAACTGACCTCCCTTCGACGACTTTTGTCCTAAACCTTTGAAGCGTCATTGCGAAACTAGATCTCACACGGGGTTCATGTTAGTTTTGCTAAAATCTTATTGGATGTTGTTTTGTTTTACAACGGGTATTTTCTTAAAACCTAACATAGGTCAATGTGCTTTTCTTTTCAGCAACTCGTTAGTATTTCCGTTTAAAGCTTTTAAAAATGACCAATTTATTATAGTGGAAAGAATCATGTGAAACGAATTTCGTGGCAAACGACCTCCATCCCACTACTCTCCAAAAGAGGATACAGTGAATATGATTTATTGGTCTTGGAGACATGTCTTGTAGAGAATGATGATTCTACTTGGATCCTTGATTCAGGTGCTACCAATCATGTCAATTTCTCTTACCAAGGATTTAGTTCCTGGCAAACGTTGCCACAGGGAGAGATGACTCTTCGAGTCGGTAATGGTGAGGTTGTTTCAGTTGTTGCTGTAGGCAGGCTGAAGTTATTTGTTGATAAGAAACGTTATCTGTTACTGGATAATGTTTTTATAGTTCCTCATATTAAGAGAAACTTATTCTCGGTTTCTTGTCTCATTGAACAAGGCTATACCATCTCCTTTTCTGAGAATAAAGTGTTTATTTTCAAAAATGGAATGGAGATTGGTTCTGGGTCAATGGAAAAAAACTTATATGTACTAAGGTCGTTAGTCATAAAAGCCTTGTTTAACACTGAAATATTCAGTACGACAACAATAGCTAAAAGACCAAACGTTTCTCCAAAGGAAAATGCCCATCTTTGGCATCTTAGGTTAGGTCACATCAACCTCAATATGATTGAGAAGTTGATGAAAAGTAGACTTCTAAAGAGTTTAGAAGAAAACTCCTTGCCGGTATGTGAATCATGCCTCGAAGGCAAGATAACCAAACGACCTTTTATTGGAAAAGGTTACAGAGCCAAGGAAGCCTTGGAGCTTGTACATTCAGACCTCTGTGGTCCGATGAATATCAGAGCTCAAGGTGGGTATGAATATTTCATCTTTTTCATAGATGATTATTCAAGGTTTGGGTATCTCTTCCTAATGCAACATAAGTCTGAAGCTCTTGACAAGTTCAAGGAGTATAAGGCTGATGTTGAAAACTTGTTAGGTAAGAAGATAAAAACACTATGATCTGATTGTGGTGAAGAGTATATGGATCTCCAATTCCAAAACTATATGATAGAACATGGGATTGCGTCCTAACTCTCGACCTCAGGTATACCTCGGCAGAATGGTGTATCAGAAAGGAGAAACTGGACCTTGTTGGATATGGTTCAGTCTATGATGAGTTATGCTCATCTTTTAGACTCGTTTTGGGGTTATGCAGTGCAGACTACATGTTATATCCTGAACAACGTTCACTTGAAAAGTGTTTCTGAAACACTGATATCGGGTAGAAATGCACGTTATCATAGTGCTAAGTTCTTAAATAATGTCGGCTTGCATTGATAAAACATGTTAAATTGCATCCAAAAAGCATCAGATTCATAATATTGTGGTCGCATGCGTTCATCACATTAGAACAGTTGATTTTTGTATTTTTGTGCAGAATATACGATGACACAAGGTGGAAATTTCGATCATAGGAAATCATTGGTTGAGCGCAGCATCACTGCAAGGCTTTACGGTGATCGTGTTCGCAAACATTTGCTCGAGAAGGATTGTCGCAACTTGGTGGGCACAACATGGTGGGCGCATCTGGGTGAAAGGCTAATTAATCACGATGGGACAGAAAGCTGATGACAATCGAATCTGAATTAAGTTGACAGCCGCTAATGATAACAAGTACATTCAGCTTTTCAGTGACAAATATTCGGTGCATCAATCAGGATTAAAGCCATCACATCTATTCAATCATGAGAGAGAAGCCGTCGTTCACCCTGGATGTTCTATAAATACCAAAGGCATCCTTCAGAAAAGGGGTTAACCGTTCCACCAGTTCGAAAATTCATACGTTCGGATCACACGTCTTAGTTCATAGTTTTCCTTTCGTTTTAAGATGAAGCAAGAGAAGAGTGGTGACGCCGAAGATCGCTCAGGGAAACTCGAGAGAGAACCTTGAAGCGTAGAAGCAGAAAGCAAGCCGACTCTCACGAGAGCGAGATTAACTTTTGAACACGAGTAGAAAAACAGTGTAAAAGCCTGGGCAGCAAGAGATTGCTACCAGGCTCTTTATTCTATTCTTGCATTGTTGTTTTGTACTTCATCTTTACATTTATACAATGGAGTTCTTATTCTACATCTGTTCACTCTTCTAATACGCATGAGTAGCTAAACTAGTCGAATGAGTTGAGAAGAACTAAGCTAACATGACCTAGGAGTTCATTGCTTATGATTATCTTGTGTTACACTGTGCCAAATACCCCTTTAGAGCTACTCGAGAGAGAGTCTGAAGAAAGAACCTAAGACTCAAGAGAGCTAGGTTAGAATCTAGACTCGAGAGAGCAAGATTAGAACTGCATAATCAAGAGATAGGGACTTATAGATAAGCTCTGTTTGCCAACCTACATCGCATGTATCCTAGAGATAGGAATGATATTATATGGTCACCTTATTTGTGTGTGTTATTCTGTCATCGTATAAATAAGAATGGAGGCTTATGTGTAGGTCCTATAGACTTATCGCATATATCGTATGCGTTCTATCATTAGAAGCCGTAGCATTCGCATCGAGAGATGGTTTACTACTGTATGCATGTTGCATGATCGCAAAGCATGAACGCATCCTAGGAAGTGTTAGCCGAAACTCTTCTCAACCCGTTCACCGCATACTCATCGTATCTTCTGTTTACCAACTCTTTTCAAACTCCGCCACATTTGTTATTTTTTATCATCGCAAACAACAACCTCAACAACTATTTATTTATTTGGTTACCGCAAAGTTTTCCTAAAAATTACCTACGCAACCTGTTTTCACAAGTCCCTGAGTTCGACTCTGGACTTGCCAGGAAACTTAGTGGAGTTTACACTTGGATTCCCTGAGGAAACTTGAGTGCTTAATGCAATTTCACCATCGCATATCATCCATAATTCACTGCATAAAACCAAGCATCAAACACCTTTTGAGTTATTGAGAGGCCGTAAAGGTAGTTTACGCGACTTAGGATTTGGGGCTATCTGGCACATGTGCTAGCAACTAACCCAAAGAAGTTGTAATAGCGTTTGAAGGTTTATCTCTTTATGGGCTACCCCAAGAAAACGAGAGGTGGATACTTCTATGATCCAAGTGAGAAAAAAGTGTGTTTCCACTAATGTTATCTTCTTGGAAGAAGATCACATGAGGGATCATAAGCCACAAAGTAAGCTCTTTTACGTGATATCTCTAGTGAGACTGAGACTATTGAGGGTTCAACAAGAGTTGTTGAACAGGCTTATAGATCAATAAGAGTTGTTGAGTTGGTTATGAACCCACCAGATTGCTACATGGGTTTGATTGAAGCCCAAAACGTCATGACGAATCGAGGATTTGTTGTCTTTTGAGAAAGCAATGGAGGATGTTGACAAAGATGAATGGGTTAAGTCTATAAACCAGGAAATGGAGCCTATGTACTTCAATAACGTCTGGGAGCTTGTTGATCCACCTGATAGGGTAAGACCTATTGGGTGTAAGCGGATCTATAAGCGAAAGAGAGGTGTAGATGGAAAGGTGCAAACCTTTAAGGCTAGACTCGTGGCAAAGGGTTATACCCAGGTTGAGGGAGTTGACTATGAGGAAACTTTCTCACCTGTTGTCATGCTAAAGTCTATCCAGATTCTCCTGTCCATAGCCACATTTTATGATTATGAAATATGGCAAATAGATGTCAAGACTTCCTTTCTGAATGGTAATCTTGAGGAGACCATCTA
The DNA here is from genome assembly GCF_027475165.1 of Benincasa hispida. NCBI lineage: Eukaryota > Viridiplantae > Streptophyta > Magnoliopsida > Cucurbitales > Cucurbitaceae > Benincasa > Benincasa hispida. The sequence goes on along the minus strand of NC_143484.1, from coordinate 12,188,411 downwards.
TATGACTCAACCAAAGGGGTTCATAGTCCAGATCAAGAGCAAAGAGTTTGCTTAATAGGTCCATTTATGGGCTGAAACAAGCATCTCGATCTTGGAACAACAGATTTGACGCTGCTGTCAAGTTGTTTGGCTTTGACCAGAACGTTGATGAGCCTTATGTTTACAAGAAGATCATCAACAGCTCAATAGCTTTCCTGGTACTATATGTGGATGATATCCTACTCATTGGGAATGATGTAGGATATCTGACTGACATTAAGAGTTGGCTAACTGCCCAGTTCCAAATGAAAGATTTGGGTGAGGCACAGTATGTTCTCAAGATCCAGATCATTCAGGATTGCAAGAACAAATGGTTAGCCCTATCTCAGACATCGTACATTGATCAAATGTTGATTAAGTACAGGATGCAGGATTCCAAGAGGGGTTTGTTACCTTTCAGGCATGGAATCGTTTTGTCTAAGGATCAATGTCCTAAGACACCTCAAGAGGTCGAGGAGATGAGACGGATTCCCAATGCTTCTGCTGTAGAAAGCTTTATGTATGCAATGTTGTGTACTCGACCCAATATTTGCTATGCAGTAGGGATTGTCAGTCAATATCAGTCCAATCCAGGATTTGATCACTGGACGACAGTCAAGACGATCCTCAAGTATCTTCAGAGAACGAGGGACTACATGCTTGTGTATGGAGATAAGGATCTAATCCTTACAGGATACACAGACTCTGACTTTCAGACCGATCGAGATTCTCGCAAATCGACATCGAGGTCAGTGTTTACTCTAAAAGAAGAGGCTGTAGTTTGGCGAAGCATCAAGCAAGGATGCATCGCGGACTCCACTATGGAAGCCGAATACGTAGCGGCTTGTGAAGCAGCTAAAGAGGCGGTTTGGCTGAAGAAGTTCCTTACAGATTTGGAAGTTGTTCCAAATATGGAATTGCCTATCACTCTTTATTGTGATAACAGGGGGGCTGTGGCAAATTCGAAGGAGCCTCGGAGTCATCGTCGAGGTAAGCATATAGAACAAAAATATCATCTGATTAAGGAGATTGTGCGTCATGGTGATATGATAGTCGAGCAGATCGCATCGGAGCACAACGTTGTTGATCCCTTTACAAAGGCCCTCACGGCTAAAGTGTTCAAGGGTCAACTGGAAAGTTTGGGTCTGCAGGACATGCGGCATCTTGTCTAGGGCAAGTGGGAGATGATATTGGGGTATGCCCTAGTTTATTGTATATTGTACATTTTTATATTGTATTGTACATTAGTCTCCCGAGTCATTCGGACAAGTGGGAGATTGTTGGGATTGGTGTCCTAATTCTCCTGGAGTCTCGTTCTTTTGTAAAGATACACATTGTTCAATGAATAAAATAACTATTATTTAATTCTGGCATTTATTCATATCCAATAACCAAAGCTCCTTGGTTATCTTATGTGAACTTAAGCATGTATATGTGATATACAAGTGGATCATGCCTTAAGTGATAACCTAAATTGGTCTACAGTATAAGGATTAAGGTGGGATACCTGATCCTGGTGACACTACGGATACGGCCCCCTTTATAGAGGTTTGTAAGCGTTGTAAACTACTACAGATGGTAGATCTAGACCATTCATGTGGAGACGTGGAGCAGGGGTGTCCTATACAAAGAGTTTGTATAAGACCTGGACCACGAGATGACTAGACTGTGTATATAACGCCGTTGATACTGAAGACTTGCATCTCACCTAAATGACCATAGGTGACACGACCTTAATCCTGAGTGTTTTGTGAACTCTTGCCTTTGAAGGCGGTCCTTTGACTAGTATGGGTGAGAGTGGCTAGATTGCCAACTCAACATGCCTACCTTTTTGGGGACTTGTCTGATCTGGGAGCTGGGAACTCAATCCACAATATGGAATTTACTTCTTTCCCGAAGCAGGGATAAGTAGAGAGATTGCTCCCTTAAGGGCTAATTTCGGGGCTTGAACATAATGGCCACAACTTCTCTTTGGAAGAGAAGACTCGATCATAGTAGGACTATGATTTATGTGATGGAAAAATCGACATGCGTAGCGGAAATAAGAATCGATTTTACTCTAGTTGCCCAAATTAAACATGCAACCTAGAAGAATTAATTAGGGTTATTTTGAAATAATACCTTTGAAGCTCCCGAAACTCGTCTATCTCCGCCCAAACACGAACCGGACAACCACTAGAGCTGACCTACTATCCTCTGGACTTAGAACCGGGTTGTGGGACCCGATATATGAGGAACCCGAGAGAGAGAAAAAAATGGAAATAGTATAGTGAAATTGGGTTGGGATTGGTTTTTTTTCAGCCCAATTTTAAAAACTAATTTTGCAAGATTTCCAAAAGTCTTTAGTCCAAAATCACAAGCCCATATTTATAGAAAAGGGCTATGCAAAATTGCATGAAAAAACTTCACAAAATCCCAACACCTAGAATCCATTATCTAAGTGGTCTTAATGTCTCCACTATAAGCCAACACCTAGCTCACTATTTTGTTAGTGGAATTATCTAACAAAAGTTTGGATTTTTCCACTAACTTTAGTCAAAGGGCAAAATAGTCATTTGGTCAAAGTCAAACTTTGACCAAAAAGTCAACATTTTATGATTTTTTCCGTGTTGACTAATTTTGACCTCCCGAGCATGAATTCGCATTCATTTTCTCGAAATTCAAATCACAATTGAATATAAGGTCAGTCAAAATTTGACTTTTCAAAGTCAAAAGTAAACTCTTTGACTTTTTACATCTTTGACCATTTCCATTATTTCCGAGCTTTCGAATATGAACGTATTCATGTTCTTGATATTTAAATAACATTTAAATATTAAACTTGTATCTCTAAACTAAAAAAACCGATCACTATATCACATATACTTGTTGGTTTCTCTCTCTTCCCTCATTCGAACAACTCGAATTATTCTATCATGCTGTTATAAGTTTATTCTATATGAGCTAGTAGGGGAACCTAATGGACCTATAGATCATGGGCTCCAACAATCCGAGATTAGCTCGCTAAACTCTTTAGACGGAGCTAATCAACATTCGTTAACTAACGGGTCATTCCACTATAGTCCCGTAGTTGCACTCCTCTCACTATAGATATATTTGTGTCCATTTGATATAACCATGATTAGTAAGTTAATCCTTCATAGGTTGTTCATAATCTCGACTGGGTCATAAAAACTGTTTTACCCCCGAGACTACATCTTATTCCTTAAGTTCCACTAATCCTCTAATGAACAATTGGTTTAAGGTCCAACCTATAAACTGAACCCCTCTCGGTCCAATGAGAGGGTGGGGCCCCTTGTTCAAGACCTGGATTCAGTACTAAAGGGAACAACCTATCTACTATCCCTATAACGGGTAGGAGTGAATTCCGTCTTGCACCCTATGTTCCCAGCTATCCACCTGATCTTACCCCTGAAATGGGAGGCTTATTGGGCCAGCGATAATGAGCTGCCCTCACCTATGCAGATCTAAGGATAATTCCGAGTGAACAGGAGTTCATAGTTAGCTCAGGATTAAGATTAAGTTACCTAGGTCATCAATTAACGAAATAGTCAGTTTTATACATTAAACGACATTTAGAACGTAAAAGTGACTATTTCATGGTTCAGTCTTATGTAAACTCTTTACATAGGATGCCTCCATTTTCATGTCTCCACATGAACGGTTTAAGATTACATCGTTTGTACTAACTACAAAATGGGCCGCATCCATAGTGTCCTCAGAATAAGGCACCCAACCTTATTCATATACTATAGACCATTTTGGCTATATATATTTCAACTTGATCCACATTTATGTCACTACATAAAGTTCAAACTTAAACTTAATAGCCTCGGAACCTTAGTTTATTGGATTCATGAATATAGAATTTAAGTTTACTAAAGATTTTCAATAACAGCTTTATTGAACAAGAATATGATCTTACAAACTACGAGTTTTAGGACATGAAATCCAAAAAACTCCCACTTGGACTAAAACTTCTAGTAGGATCAAACGATGCTGAATTTAACTGTGAGAAATTAATATAACATATGAGTACAATAAACATATGAATATAATAAACTAGGGTATTCACGCCCAACATTATGTTCATTAGAGGGATCAGTGGTACTTAAGAAGACAGATGTAACTACAGGGGCATAACGGTTATTTGCCCAACTATACTTACGAGCGATCTGTGAAGGGTTGTCACTATGTTCATTGGTTAAGATGGACACATAATATATATGTAGTGAGGAGAGTTAAGTTGTCGGTCTTTAGTGGAATGCCTGGCAGTTAATGGATGGTGGATCCTGTGACTAAAGAGTTTAGTCAGTTATTCACGTACCGTTGGAGCTTCGGATATACAGGTCCATGAGGTCCCCTTGGTAGCTTGGATTCTGTTGAGGATCCGTTCTTGGTGTTGATTTGAAATGTTCAAATTGATAAGAGGTATTTTGATTATATATGATATAATCGGTATGATGTATAAGATACATTTAGTGGAGGTTTGATGTAAATGAGATTTACATTAAGTACCATGGAATAGAAAAAGAACTATGGTTTATATGTTTCGTAAGATGAAATATTAAAACTATAGGTTATAAATATAGTATGATAAGTTGGTTATCATTTGTGTTTATAATAATATTAATTATTGGATAATTAATACTTTTTCTTTTAAATAACTAAAGTAGTGTATGGTTATTGGATCATGGTAACCATGAGTTTAAAAGGAAAGTGGTTTCCTAATTTGAAAAGAAGTTTTTACAAAAGATTGAAAAGGATTTTGAGTTTTCTCTCCGGCGAAAAAGAAACTCACGAGTCGTCAAGTAAATATAGATTTACTAAACGACATCTAGGCAAGCTAAACGATCGTGCAGGTGGGAGCTAAACGATCGTGCAGTGTTTACTAAACGATTGCATAGCTTTGTTAGACGATCGCAGGCCCAAGGTAAATGATCGTGTAGAGTCTGTATGCGACAGACCGAGCTAAACGATAGAGCTAAACAATCGCATAGCTTTTGCAAGACGATCGCATAGCTTCATCTAAACAATTAGGCATTGACCTATACGATAGGTCCCCAACTTCTCCCACTTGCCCAATCGTGTACGCGATCGTTGTTTCCTCCATTCGTCTACTTCATACCAAGTCCGAAGAGAGCCCACCCTATGGATTCTCACATTGAGAATACCAAGGTCGCCTTGTTGGTGGTGTTAGACTCAACTCGACACCATCAAGGTTTTCTGGAGGCCGTTCGTTGTGCTGCGGAGGAGTTCGTGTTGCGGAGGAGTTCGTGACCGAGGAGATAGTTGAGGACGAGCGTCAAGTGTTCATGTTGTGTTCGTGTGGTGTTGCAGTCGTGTAGATCGAGCGCTCGTTGTTTCTATTGTTCGATCAGAGTTGCACATCGGAGTGTGGAGACGCTTCTGCCGATGTTCGTATAGAGTTTAATCTCTATTCTTCTGTATTGTTCATGTTATAATTTCTGAAAAATATCTGTATAACCGTATGTTTGAAGTCGATTGTAAATGTATTGTTGATTCATGATTGTAATTTGGAATAGTCTTACTTCCGCTGCTCAGGGAAATCCTGATTCCAATTTCCTTCAATTCAAAAGATATCATGCAGGAACAAGAACAAGGTTCTTTCCTCACAAAGAAAATCTACGAATAATTTATGGAATCTTCTAAATGTGGGATCTTCATCATAGAAAATCTCTTGTTCGATAACTATGCTCCTGCTTCTGATTGTTCTAAGAAAGAATCATTCTTTAATGTAGTATCTATCATGATGGCTGACGTAACAACCGAGCTAGCCATGGTAGAGATGGAAAAGTAGATAAATCTCTTAATAAAAGTTGTTAAGGAGCGAGACCATGAAATCGCTATTGTAAAAGATCAAATATAAGCTCGAGAAATTGTTGAGACGATTTAAACTTCAACTACCAATGCCAATGACAAAGGAAAGACTATGTTGTAGGAAAGTCAGCTGCAACAATCCACCTCTGCCACCTCCCGATCAGTTCGATAGCTACAGAATATGATTACAAACTCCATAAGGGCGTTGTATGGAGGACCGTTGCAATCTTTTTTATGTACTCCAAGTCGTACACCAATAGAATTGACAACCTGAGAATGCCAGCTAGGTATCAACCTCTAAAGTTCCAGTAGTTAGATGGAAAGGGCAATTGGAAACAACATGCTGCTCATTTCATTAAAACCTGCAAAAAGATAGGAACTAAAGGAGACCAACTAGCCAAACAGTTCATTCGTACCTTGAAAGAAAATACTTTTGATTGGTATACTGATCTAGAGCCTGAAGTGATTGACAGTTGGTAACAGTTGGAAAAAGAGTTCCTCAACTACTTTTATAGCACTAGGCGTATCGTCAGCATGATGAAGCTGACAAGCACGAAGTAGTAGAAAGGAGAGCCAGTCATAGACTACATCAACCGGTGGAGAGCTCTGAGTTTGATTGCAAAGACAGACTCACTGACTTATCCGCAATGGAAATGTGCACCCAAGGCATGTACTGGGAGTTTTCCTACATCCTCCAAGGAATAAGACCTCGTACATTTGAGGAGTTGGCAATACGCGCTCATGACATGGACCTCGGCATCGCCAATAGGGGAAATAAAAATTTCCTAGTCCCTGAAGGGAGAAAGGATAAGAAAGAAATCAAAGGCACTGATAATATTGTGAATAGTGCCATAACAGAATCTATGATCGTCAATACGACCCCACTAAATTTTTTCTCTAAAGGAAAACAAACAAAATTTGAAAGAAAACACGATGAGGGCGAGAAGCCTCATTCAACTCTTAAAGAAAGGCAGGAAAAAGTTAATCCATTCCCCGATTTTGATATTGCAGACATGTTGGAGCAATTATTAGAGAAATAACTCATTCAACTCACATAATGCAAGCAGTCGGAGCAGCTAGAAAAAGTAGATAATCTTAACTACTTCAAGCATCACTGAGTCATTAACCACCTGATGGATAAGTGCTTCGTGATAAAAGAGGTAATTTTGAAGTTGGCTCGTGAAAAAAGATTGAGTCAAATCTTGATGAAATAGCTCAAACAAATCATGTTGTAGTAGCAATGACTTAAGTGTTCCAACACCGTCTACATCTTATGATCAAAGAGAAAGCTTCACCATTTTAGGACCTTTGAACCTATGATTGTTTGGTTCCAACAAAAAATTCTAACAACATATTTCTAGAAGGTCATCAAATTTACCATCGCCCATAAACCCATGCCTACCCAAATAATATTTATAAATCACCAGACCAACTACTTATACTAACTAATAGTACAAGCGGCAAGTTCGGGTTGAACCTCAGGGAACCGCAGAAGATTAGTTCATCAAGTTTGTTTTTAGTTAAAGTGATAAATGGGAAAGGGTGGGATTGGTATGGTTGGATAATCGAAATTTCGTGAAAATAAAAATTCAAGAAAAGTAAAGATAGAAGAGCAATTAATCGAGATGTCTTAGTTTAGAGGAATGGATTTGCCCAATGTAATTTAGATTATTGACCCAATTTATGACTCAAATTTCTTGTTTATGCTTAGCCCAATTAATTGGAATACCAACCAATGGTCCTAATGACCTAATTAGTCAAAATGCATAGAAAACAAATCTGCTTGATACAAATTAATAAATCGCATTAACATCTAGGGATTACACTAAGATAAGTGTTAATTTCCAACGTCTAATTAAACAATCAATGCGGTTTTTCTCTAGGTTGCTAGGAATGGTCCTTTTTGCCTAAACTATTGCTTCCAATGGGATTATCCTATAAATACACATCAGATATTACAAGCTAATCTTAAAGCGTTAGAATTTACATGACAAAATTATTGGGTGTCATGACAAAATTATTGAGCATCAATAAACAATCAAACTCATGCAATTCATACATATAGATTCAGATCAAAACCCATAAACAAGTTCGAATAAATCATTAAATTAAATTCTCATAAATTACATCGAGTTCCTCAGAATCTCTAAACTAAGAAATCAACATCTTACCTTCCCATGGGGGATGAGAAGTTACAATCTGGCATTACTCGATTAACTACTAAAGAAAGGCCCTAAAAGACAAGTGGATGAGGGAAAAAAAAGGAAAAATCGGCTGGAGACCGAAGGTGGGCATTCTCTTTCTGACCTAAAAGGGAAGAACTTATATAAGGCAAGGTCGCAACGTTACAATGCTACCTAGCACGTCATTATGTTCGCAGCATTGTGACGCTACCCTGTTTTGTCCAATACGGGCAGCTACTGGCTTATTGCGTTGCGCAATGCTCTGTCTAGGGGTGTTTTCGTCCATTCATGTTCCTTTGAAGTCCCGTTGCTCAAATTAGCTTCTTATTGCTTCAAATTAACCCCAAATAGCTCATAACGACCGATTCTATCTTCAAGATGCTCGATACCAACAAAATTATCAAATAAACACATTAAACGTAGTAACGACTTAGAATAAAGCAGAGGAAAATGGCATATTTTTGGTGCTATCAAATACCCCCAACTTAATTCTTGATCGTCCTCGAGCAAGGTAAAATCAAACATTCACACAACAGATTATGCTTGCTCAATCACAAGGGTCGTTACTCTAGTTTCAATAGTCTACAAGGATTAGATTTCCAATAAAAAATATAATTAGATGACAATCAATAAATGAAACACGTTTAAAAATGATTCTAATCCTACTCATGTATGAGTGAGTCAAAAGCCTTACTAATTAAGCTCGCAAAGCTCAGAATGGTTTTATAAGGCTCTCAATTCGTTTTCCCCCTACACTGGCTTGAAGGCTCAAGTGCCAAGCTTCCTAGACTCAACTTTGTAATGACACACTTAAGGAAACAAAACTTTTATTTTACCCTTCTTATATATATATTTACACAAAAGAAGAAGTCTTATCTACACACATCACCTTAGTTTTGGTTTGCCCACATGGGTGTCATGCGAGTCATCCAACTACGAGCAATGTCTCCTAATAAGGTGCTGAAGTTTACTCATTCCTCAGGGTACTTTAGCTCAGAGGAAAACTATGGGTGTCATAGCCGGCCCAGGTTAATCATAACCCAAGAAAGAAGAGTAATCCCATTTCAAAATAACATACAACTTGCTTCTACTTTACAACACACTCTGCCTTTTACAAACTTGCTATTTACATACTCTACACCTAGCCTTTATAATAAAAAACAAGAGTTATGCAAAAACTTAGGCATGCATTACTAGGTTGAGCTTTGGTCACTTAACATGTATCACCCAGGCCTTTCAGGGTGACAAAAAAAAAAACCATAAGCCTCATAATATGACTCCAAGCATGTAAGTCCTAACTTCGTTGGACAAGGGACTTAAAGATGCATGAGAGATAAGAACATTTTTTAAAACGGGCTAAAAATCATGATCATGCTCTTTAAACATAGTTTCATGCTGTAACATCCCACACCTTTTTATTTATTTATTTTTATGTAAAACTTTTTCCCTTTTCAGTAATCGTCCTTAGTTGAAGGACATGTTTGGAATTCTGAATTTAAAGTATAAATGCGAGGATTTAAGTGTTGTCGTGGAATTTATTCAAAAAATTTTCAATTGGAAAAAAAAGTTATGGCAGGAATTAATTATTTTTGGAAAAAGGAATGGAATTAAATAGTATAAAGTGGGTTAAGGAAAAAAATCTAATTAAAGTTATACTATTTTCCTTTTATTATTATCATTATCATTATTATTATTATTATTTTTATAAAAAGGGCCCCCCCCCACCCTCACATTCTCCCTCACACACGCAAGCCCCCCCCCCCCCCCCAATTTCTTCTTCCTTGTCGCATGCCCAGCCGCCGCACCCAAGTCACCGTGCAACCTCCAACCAACCGCCTTTCATCGATCTCGGAAGCGCCACACATTCGCTTTCAACCGGTCGTACCACTGCCACCAGTCGCACAGCCGTCGACCTCCCTCCAACTTCATTGCTCGCCGTTCGTGGGTTTCGGCCGACTAGATCCCGCCGGCCAGACCACACCGCTCGCCGCCGTGCCTTCCTTCGCCAAACGAGCCGAACTGCCGCCGCTCCCATTTTGGACCACCGCCCTGTGCCATTTTCGCCCAAGTCGAAGCCCAGCCATCGGATCTGCGCGTTCACTGCCCCGCTGCCGCCCTCCGTTCGCCGTCCGCCCCTGCTGTCACCTTTGGGTTCGCTAGATCTGGCAGTTTTAGGTAAGCCTTTTGTGAATTGGGTGGAAGTTTGGACCCTATTAAGTTTGGAATGAAGGTTAACTTATTCGAATTATTTTTTTTGCCTTAGTTTTGAATCGAGGAAACTATTGGAGTGGCTGTCCAGCGGGTCTGAGATCGTTCGATAAGAGTTTTGATAAGGATTATAGTCCCTATTGTAAGTTTGTGGGCACGCTTTGATTTCTAAACTAGGTTTGACTTAACCCTTGTATCTTTAAGTTTCCAAGTTGTCGTCCTTTGGGGTGTTAAAATCTGTTGGAAGGAGATTTTGGAGTGGTTGTTAACCAAGTTCCTTGGGTAAGCTATTGGGTATTGTGGTTCTGAATCTGAGTTGTCGCAATTATTTTTGGACTGAAACTTAATGGTTGTGTTCATATGGTAGGGTCGTTTCTTCAAGCCGCAGCCACCATTTGATTGTTTGAGTTTATCTGTGGATTTTCGATTAAGGTAAGTAATCTTATCCCTGGAACCGCCCACGGGCCAGGCTCTAGTTGTATGCTAGCATGATAAGTGTATGTTATGGTAACTGTTAGCATGTTGATTGACAGTATGACTTGAATCAAAGTATATTCTGGCACAAATTCTGATTTGTTTACATACATACCTAAGTGCTTGATCGTTAGTTTGTGATAATATGTGTTTTCATATGTCGATGTCTGATCTGCTGGCGTTGAGGCATACTTGTATGTTGTGGCTTTATGATATAAGTTATACATGGATGATGTATAATATGTTAAGAATTATGGGTAAGTGATGTAGTCATGGTATTAAGGATTTTTATGTATGCTTTAGAACTGTACGATGTTGAATCTTAGCATGTTAAGACTATGTGAATATCCTCATTGATTAGTTAGATGCTCACCAGTTTGTGTTTCGTCGCCAATTTGTGTTTCCTTCGGGATTCACCAGTTGTGTTTCCTTCGGGATTCGCCAGTTTTGTGTTTCCTTCGGGATTCACCAGTCTTGTGTTTCCTTCGGGATTCACCAGTTTTGTGTTTCCTTCGGGATTCACCAGTTTTGTGGGCATACTTAACTACAATAGGATAGGACTCAGTCTCTTGTAGGTTACATGTATTTATGTGCCATATGTGGGTATCTAAAGAACACAGATGCCTAGCCTGACCCCAGTGGTGGGGTTACTTACTGAGTATTTCATACTCATTCTTTATTTTGTTTATGTTTCAGGAAAAGGTAAAGATGTACCGGTGATGGTGCAGCGGAATTCGTGATCGTGTCACTGGGACTAGACCTTTTCGCTTCCGCATTTTGAAATCTGTTATTTGGTTTTACTGTTTACAATTTATTACTAAGGATTATTTCTTTTATATGCCTTTGATTAGCCTTTAAGAATTTTGGGTACCCTATTAATTGTTTTAACAATTTCATTTAATAAACGTCTTTTGAACTTCTCTTATTTAATTAACATTTATTTCAAATAATTGAGCGTCATTTTTTAAATTCTGTGCATGCATTTATTCTAGTAACGACCTTACCTGAGTCCTAGGGGGTCGGGTCGTTACAGTTGGTATCAGAGCCCATGTTTTGGGTTCTGTAGACTGACTTACTATGTAAGTCTAGGTAGTCCCTGTGGCCAGTAACGAATTCCTCGTCATCGCCAGGTATGTTCTACTAACGAAAGTTTCCATGTGTATATGAGGACAGTGATGTAGTGTTTTAAACACATGATGTCTGAGGGAGACCCAGAAATAGTTAGCTAACGTACGAATTTATGACAGGACATGGCACCTAAACGTAGAACAAGGAAAATAGTTAGAGAAGAAATACCAGCAGAGAGAGAGAGGGGAGTAATCAAACTGCTCCGACGGCGCCAATTTCGCCTATAACCCAAGTGGGTGAAAAGGCAATGGAAACCCGAATTAGTGAAGCTATTGCAACCGCTCTGATGGGGAAGCTGCAGGAATTGATCCGTAGCACGATGGTAGGACAGCCTGCCCAGACTCAGGCTTAGGAGGAACCAGTGCCACCCGAGCCGTTACGACAAACCCGTCCGCAGGATAAGGACACGCAGAGCCTGTCTCTCGAGGCCAAGCATTTAAGGGATTTCCGAAAGTATGACCCTTGCCCCTTTGATGGATCGTTGGGAGACCCCACCAAGGTAGAACTGTGGTTGTCATCCATTGAGACAATTTTTTGTTTTATGAGGTGCCCGGAAGAGCACAAACCGCAATGCGTAGTCTTCATGCTGACTGGTAACGCGGAAATCTGGTGGCGATCGGCAGAAAAGATGATTGATATTGGAGGTGACCTTGCAACTTGGGAACAGTTCAAGGAATGTTTTTATGAGAAGTACTTTTCGGCCAACGCCCGATATAATAAGCAGGCAGAATTCTTGAACCTGAAGCAGGGCGTTATGTCAGTGGAGGAGTACGAGCAAGAATTCGATAAGCTGTCTCAGTTTGCTCCTAAGCTAGTGGCCACCAAGGCAGCGAGGACCGAGAGATTTATCCAGGGCCTGAGGAGCGGGTTGCGAGGGACGATGCATGCCTTGGATCTCCAGACTTATGTCGCAGCACTGCGAGCTGCTGTTAGGATTGATGTCGACTCCCAAGGAGGGAGAGGAATATAGGAGGTCACTCAGGATTAGGACCTCCGCAGGGCAGAAAAGGAAGGCTGAGCATAGAACTCTTGAACATCAGCAGAGGGGTCAGAACATAGTGCATGCTCCACGTCAGTGGGGACAATAGAGTACCCAGGCTGGGAATGGCAGGGAGGATAGATCGATATGCACCACTTGCAGTAAGCAACACCGGGGACGTTGTTTAGCCGGCTCTGGGAATTGTTTCCGTTGTGGCTAGAAGGGACATATGGCAGATAGATGCCCAAGGAGGAATGCGCCTGAGCATAGGAGCCAGCCTGTAGGATCGTTCCAGGGAGGCCCGAACCGCCAACAATAGCAAGGAAAGGTATTTTCTACCACTCGGCGTGAGGCCGAGAAGTCAGGCACCGTGGTGACAGGTACACTTCCCATTTTGGGACACCATGCTTTTGTTTTATTTGACTCTGGTTCTTCGCACTCGTTTATATCTGCTATATTTATGAGACACGCCATGTTAGACTCAGAACCGTTGCCATTTGCATTGTTTATTTCCACTCCCTCGGGAGAGATCATGTTAGCTACAGAAAAGATACAAGTATGTCAGGTAGAGGTAGCCAACCGTGCATTAGATGTAGCCCTGATAATTTTAGATATGCGCGATTTTGATGTTATATTAGGCATGGATTGGTTAGCTGCTAACCATGCCAGCATAGATTGCTCTCGTAAGGAGGTTATCTTTAAGCCTCTTACAGGAGCTAGTTTTAAGTTTAAATGGGTTGGGACCGTAGTCCTACCCAAGGTGATATCCACATTGAAGGCAATAGGCTATTCGACCAAGGAGCCTGGGGCTTTATGGCCAGTGTGATAGACACCAGGGACAACGAAGTTACCTTGACTTCAGAGCCAGTAGTGAGAGATTTTCCAGATGTGTTTCCAGAAGACCTTCTCAGATAGATTTTACCATTGAATTGGAGCCAGGCACAACCCCTATTTCGAGGGCCTCGTACAGGATGGCCTTGGCAGAGTTGAAGGAACTGAAGGTCCAATTGCAGGAGTTATTGGACAAGGGTTTCATTCGCCGTAGTGTGTCACCATGGGGTGCACCCGTTTTGTTTGTGAAAAAGAAGGATGGATCGTTACGTCTGTGCATTGACTACAGAGAGTTGAACAAGGTGACCGTCAAGAAAAAATATCCCCTTCCCAGGATCGAGGATTTGTTTGACCAATTACAGGGAGCTATGGTATTCTCTAAGATTGACCTCCGGTCAGGGTACCACCAGCTGAGGATAAAGAATAGTGACATATCCAAGACTGCCTTTCGTTCGAGGTATGGACATTATGAGTTCATAGTGATGTCATTCAGCCTAACGAATGCACCAGCAGTGTTCATGGATCTGATGAATAGGGTGTTTAAGAAATTCCTCGACACCTTCATGATTGTTTTTATTGATGATATTTTGATTTATTCCAAGACAGAGACCGAGCATGGGGAGCATTTGCGGAGAGTTTTAAAGACATTGAGGGCCAATAAGCTATATGCTAAGTTTTCTAAATGTGAATTTTGGTTGAAGCATGTGTCCTTTCTAGGGCATGTGGTATCTAAGGAAGGTGTCTCAGTGGATCCTGCAAAGGTGGAGGCAGTTACGGGTTGGGCTCGTCCAACCACGGTCAGTGAGGTGCGCAGTTTTCTAGGGTTAGCAGGTTACTACAGACGGTTCATGAAGGATTTCTCTCGTATAGCCGCCCCATTAACTCACTTGACCCAGAAGGGGGCAGCATTTATTTAGAATGAGGCTTGCGAAAGTAGTTTCCAGGACCTCAAGCAGAGGCTGGTTTCAACCCCAGTTCTCACAATACCGGACGGATCAGGTGGTTTCATCATTTTCAATGATGCATCCAAGAAGGGGTTGGGATGCGTATTGATGCAGCAGGGTAGAGTAGGTTCTTACGCTTCACGTCAGCTGAAGAAGCACGAATAGAATTATCCCATGCATGACTTGGAGTTAGCAGCGGTGGTTTTTGCTCTCAAGATCTGAAGACATTACTTATATGGGGAAAAGATACAGATCTTCACTAACCACAAGAGTTTAAAGTACTTTTTCGCTCAGAAGGAGCTAAACATGAGGCAAAGAAGGTGGTTGGAACTAGTAAAGGATTATGACTATGAAATTTTGTACCACCCGGGGAAAGCAAACGTAGTGGCAGATGCTTTAAACAGGAAGGTGGCCCATTCCGCAGCTCTCATTACCGGACAGACTCACCTATGTAGGGAATTGGAGAAGGCAAAGATTGCAGTAGTCGTGGGGAAGGTCGCAGCACAGTTAGCACAGTTGTCGGTGCAACCAAGCCTAAGGCAGAAGATTATTGATGCGCAGCGAGACGACCCTTATTTGGGGGAGAGCGTTCGTAGAGTAGAGTCAGGCCAGGATAGCAAATTTTCTGTGTCAGCAGAAGGTGGCCTTCTTTATTAGGGGCGTCTGTGCGTGCTGGCGGTTAGTGACATTAAGAAGAAGCTGTTGTTAGAGGCTCATAGTTCCCTATTCTCGGTTCACCCTGGCAGCACCAAGATGTACCAGGATCTGAAACGTTACTAATGGTGAAATGATACGAAAAAAGAGGTTGCGGAGTTCGTCAGTAAGTGTTTGGTGTGCCAGCAGGTGAAATCCCCGAGGCAAAGGCCAGTAGGTGAAAGCCCCGAGGCAAAGGCCAGCAGGCTTGTTACAACCATTAAATGTACCAGAATGGAAGTGGGAGCATGTGTCTATGAACTTCATCGTGGGGTTGCCTCGAACAGTTAAAGGTTTCACTGTGATATGGGTCGTTGTAGACAGACTTACGAAGCTAGCACATTTCATACCTAGAAAGTCCACCTTTTCAGTGAATAAGTGGGCACAAATATACATGAAGGAAGTGGTAAGATTGCATGGAGTACCCGTGTCCATTGTGTCAGCATAGACCCTCGATTCACGTCTAACTTCTGGAAGAGTCTCCAGGCGGCATTGGGGACCCGGTTAAACTTCAGTACAGCGTTCCACCCTCAGATTGATGGGCAGACAGAGAGATTGAATCAGATACTGGAAGACATGTTGCGTGCCTGTGCCATAGAGTTTTCCGAAAGCTGGGATGCTCACTTGCACTTAATGGAGTTTGCGTACAATAACAGCTACCAGTCCACTATTGGGATGTCACCCTTTGAGGCCCAATATGGGAAGAGTTGCAGGTCCCCTGTGTGTTGGGATGAGGTAGGAGAGTGGAGATTGTTAGGACCTGAATTGGTGCAGACCACAAATGAGGCCATACAGAAG
The DNA here is from genome assembly GCF_027475165.1 of Benincasa hispida. Classification (NCBI taxonomy): domain Eukaryota; kingdom Viridiplantae; phylum Streptophyta; class Magnoliopsida; order Cucurbitales; family Cucurbitaceae; genus Benincasa; species Benincasa hispida. The sequence goes on along the minus strand of NC_143484.1, from coordinate 12,172,314 downwards.
ATCAGGGCTCGTATGCAGACAGCCCAAAGTAGACAGAAGAGCTATGCCGATGTAAGACGTAAGGACTTGGAATTTGAAACTGGGGTGAAAGTGTTCTTAAAGGTGGCACCATGAAGGGTATTCTGAGGTTTGGCAGGAAAGGAAAGTTGAGTCTGAGATTCATTGGACCTTTCGAGGTCCTGGAACGAGTTGGCCCTATAGCTTACCATTTGGCCTTGCCCCCAGCATTGCCTTCGGTTTATAAAGTCTTCCATGTTTCGATGCTAAGGAAGTATGTGGCAGATCCATCCCATGTAGTTGACTACGAGCCCTTACAGTTGAATGATAACTTGAGCTACGAGGAGAAGCTCATAGAGATTCTTGCCAGAGAAGTAAAGACATTGCGGCGTCGGGAAATTGATTTTGTGAAAGTTTTATGGCAGAACCACCAGTTCAGGGAAGCCACCTGGGAGCGAGAGGTTGAGATGAAGGCCCAGTACCCGGAGCTTTTTCAAGAATGAACTTTCGAGGACGAAAGTTCTTTGAGGGGGGAAGAATGTAACATCCCACACCTTTTTATTTATTTATTTTATTTAAAACTTTTTCCCTTTTCAGTAATTGTCCTTAGTTGAAGGACATGTTTGGAATTCTGAATTTAAAGTATAAATGCGAGGATTTAAGTGTTGTCGTGGAATTTATTAAAAAAAATTTCAATTGGAAAAAAAAGTTATGGCAGGAATTAATTATTTTTGGAAAAATGAAAGGAATTAAATAGTATAAAGTGGGTTAAGGAAAAAAATCTAACTAAAGTTATACTATTTTCCTTTTATTATTATTATTATTTTTTTTTAATAAAAAGGGCCCCCACCCCTCACCTTCTCCCTCACCCACGCGAGCCCCCCCCCCTCCCCCCCCCCCCCCCCGATTTCTTCTTCCTTGCTGCACGCCAAGCCGCCGCACCCAAGTCACCGTGTGCCTCCAACCGACCGCCGTTCGTCGACCTCGAAGCGCCGCACGTCCACTTTCAATCGGTCGCACCACTGCCCCAGTCGCCCAGCCATCGACCTCCCTCCAATTGCGTTGTTCGCCGTTCGTGGGTTTCAACCGACCAGATCCCACCAGTTAGACCATGCCCTCGCCATCGCGCCTCCCTTCGCCGAACGAGTCGGACTGCCGCCGCTAACAGAGTAAGGTCTTTCGACCTTTAACTCTATCACCTGGATGTCATTAGATTAAGGCTTAGAATTCTCCTTAACCTCACGTTGCAAGCATGGAGTGACGTCCTCATCATCATTGGAGTAGTAGCAGTCTGCAAGGAACTCGGCCTCCGAGGTATAGATGATGGACTACTCTGGCATGCTTTCAAGTTTCTGCATGGCCTTGTTCAACTAGGCAACATGGGTGATCAATCCATGGAGCCGAACTTGAAAATTCTTCTAAAATTTTTTTGTATCCTGCCGAAACTGAGAAGTACTATTAGCAAGTTTAGAAACTAAAAACTCCAAAGTCATACCTAGGCACGAATCTCCAAGAAGTGGTTCCTGCTCCTCCACCATGTTGACATGGACTACCTCATGCCTCTGAGTCTTAGGAAAATCAAAGGAATGTTCTGGCAACGGCTCGTCCGACCTCCCAGTTGTAGTTGCAAGTCCAGCAACAAGGTCACTAAGACTTTGCAAGTTAGTTCTAGCCTCTACATCAGGTAAAGACTCTCATGTTGGATGCGCTCGAACTTTTGCTGCCTACGGAGGTTGTCCTACTCAATCTTAAAAGATCTATCAGCAAGCTCCATAACTAAAGCCTCTAAAGACATACCTGACCTTGAAGACTAAGCATGAGTCGACTGGTATGGTGCTATGAAATCTTGGCCACCAAAGCCTTGTTGTCATCTTGAGTATCTATGACCAAAGGACACCTCCCACAAAGAATGGTGAGGCTTGTAGTCCCAAGGACCACAATACCCCTCCTCGACGAATCCACATGGTGCTGGCATCCACTCCAACCTCAGGCATGCTTGCGTGGGATGCCCCTTGAGTAGGAAACTCCCGCACACCTCTACTTGTTGCGATCTCCTTTTCACCAACTGGCCAACCAAGGAAGTCAACTCCGAAAGCTCGTGACAAAGGCAACCTATCTCGTCATCAACATTTGCTACTTGGCCTTTGGAAGTCAAAGATTTATTTAGAAATCATGCCATGCTTAACTGACACAAAAAGAAAAGAAATCAAAGCAAAATAAATTTTAACAAAAAACTAACTAAGAAGAACTAATTGGCTTCCTCGGCAACGATGTCGATTTGGAAGGTTGTCGAATTTACCATAGCCCGTTAACCGCACGTGCACAAATAATATTTATAAATCACCACACTAATTACTTATACTACATAGTAGTACAAGCAGTATGTCCGGGGTCGAATCTCAGGGAAGCGCGGATGATTAGTTCATCAAGTTTGTTTTTAGTTAAAGTGATAAATGGGGGGAGGGGATTGATATGGTTGGATAATTGAAATTGCATGAAAATAAAAATTCAAGAAAAGTAAAAATAGAAGCGCAATTAACCAAGATGTCTTAGTTTAGAGGAACGGATTTGCCCAATGTAATTTAGATCATCGACCCAATTTATGACTCAAATTTCTTATTTATGCTTAGCCCAATTGATTGGAATCCCAACCATGGTCCTAATTATCTAAGTACTCAAAATGCACAAAAAACGAATCCGCTCCATACAAATTAACGAATCGCATTAAAGTCTAAGGATTACGCTAAGATGAGTTTTAATTTCCAACGTCGAATTAAACAATCAATGTGCTTTTTCTCTAGGCTGCTAGGAACAGACTTTTTGTCTAACTAACCTAGTGCTTCTAATATGATTATCCTATAAATACGTGTCAGATATTACAAGGTAATCTCAAAGTGTTAAAATTTACATGAAAAAATTATTGGGCGTCAATCAACAATAAAAAATCATGCAATTCATAGATATAGATTCAAATCAAAGCCCATAAACATGTTCGAATAAATCATTAAATTAAAATCTCATAAATTACATCGTGTTTCTCCAAATCCTTAAACTAAGAAACCGACATCTTACCTTCCTATAGGGGATGAGAAGTTACAATCCAGCATTACTCGATTAACTACTAAAGAAACATCGCAAAATACAAGTGGATAAGGGAAAAGAAGGGAAAAATCGATAGGAGGCCAAAGGTGGGCGTCCTCTTTCTGACATAAAAGGGAAGAACTTATATAGGGCAGTGTCGCAGCATCTCAACGCTACCTAGCATGCGCATTGGTCATTATGTTCGCAGCATTGCAATGCTACCTTGTTTTGTCCAATACGGGCAACTACTGCCTTATAGCATTGAGCAACACTCGTCTGGGCGTTGCAATGCTCCGTCTAAGGATGTTTTTGTCCATTCACGTCCCTTTGAAGCCCAATTGTTGAAATTAGCTCCTTATTACTCCAAATTAACCCCAAATAGCTCATAACGATCGGTTCTACCTCTAAGATACTCGATACTTACAAAATCATTAAATAAATGCACTAAACATAGTAATGACCTAGAATTAAGTAGAGGAAAATAACACATTTTCGGTGCTATCAATTCCCAAAGCAAAGATGATCCTGTTGAAGATGGAAACGAAGGGTGGATAGTTGTGACTTGTTGAGAAAGAAGACAACCAAATTCCACTCAAAAAGAGTCATGCTCCTATCGCGGCTATAGAAGAGGGAACATAACTCATAAAAAGAAAGCTAAAAAGATGACATGGAAGCCTAAGCTTGCTAAGGAAGAAGATGAGGACTTCCCTCAACTTCGACAGTCAGTAACTTTAGTAGAATTTCTCCCAAGAAGCTTCCTTAATAATCATCCAGTGAAAGTATCAGAAGTTTTTGCATGTCACGCTATCAGCATAGTGGAAGTCGACAACAATCATATAACTACTGAAGAATTCGGTGATTCAAAAGAAATTAAGCAAAGAATTTTTGTCTTTGATCGTATCAAGCCTTCAACTACTCGATCTTCAGTCTTCCAAAGATTGAATATGGCCACGATAGAAGAAGAAAACCAATGTCCAACATCTACTTCCACTCAAGCTTCAGCCTTCAAAAGGCTAAGTATCTTCACATTAAAGAAAGATTGATTTTCAACATTTGTTTTTTATCATCTCAAAATGACAAGCGAGTAACATGAAAGAAAGATGAAAACCTTGAAGGCAAGACCATTTCATGAAGTAAACAACGAGAAGAAGATTCACAATCGTGCCCCATTACGCATGAAGAGGAAGTTGTCTGTTGATATAAATACAAAAGGTTCCTTGATGGTGAAGCCAAAGCTCATCATATTGACGAATCCTACAAATGAAGTGGATGATCAAAGCCATGATGAACTAAGAGCTTCTAAAGTTTAAATGTAGAAGCTCCTTATCACAAGAGCATAAACTACATGTTGCTCCTGGCCCACATGATCTTAAAAGGTGAACGACTCAAAAAAAAAATCGTTTGAACTACGTTATGACTTGATCCCTATTTATTATAAAGGATACGTAGGTAGCTTGATGGAAAATTCAAGTTCAATCCGGTAAAAAAAATCTCTTGAACTACGCCATGACTTGATCCCTTTCTTCAAGGGTTCTAGGAAACTTAAAGAAATTTAAGTTCAGTCTATTAGAAATGGTACCACAACCACATAAGTGTGACAATACAAGATTGATGTTGTTCATCCCCATTATAGAATGTCACTCCAAATTGAAGATGGTCCTCTCTTTGAGAGCAACACTTAAAATTAAAGATGTCCATCCCTCGTAAGGAGGTAGCACTGTAAATTAAAGGCACACACTTAGAATAGCACTTCGGTTCCTCTTCAAAGTCAAGTTTGGAGGTTTCGTTGCTTCCTATTCCAAGTTCAAGTTTGGTGTGGCTTCGCTGTTTCCTCTTCAAAGCTCAAGTTTGGTGCAACTTCGCTCCCTCTCCAAAATGTTGGTGTAGTTTCACTCCTCCAAAAATATTGGTGTAGCTTCACTCCCTCTAAAAACAATGTTGGTACAAGTCAACCTCTTCTCTAAGAGTGTTGTTGCAATTCTGCCTTCTCTACAAAAATGTTGGTGTAGTTCCATCTCATCTCCAAAGATCAAGTTTGGTTTTCCAGGCTCCGCCTCATATGTGAGTGATAACGGACAAAAATGCACGTTATTACAAAGCAAAAATATAAACCAATGAAGGATAGCGATGGTAAAAATATATAAAATCGTGTCCAAAAGCATTAAATTTAGAACAATGCGATCGCATGCGTCCATCACATTAAAGAAGCTAATTTATGTATTTTGTGCAGAAAAATGCGTTGGCGCAAGGAAGAATCACGATCCAAGGAAATCAGCGTCCGAGCGCTTAAGAGATTGCGACCGCAAGGCTATGCGATCGTTTTTGTTTGCGAAAATCTGCTCAAGAAGGTGGCCACATAAGAGACGGCGCATCAAGGTGAAAGCTTAATAAATCACGATGGGACAGAAAGCTTATGACGATCGAATTCGAATTTAGTTGACAAGCTGTTAACGATACACTGTAGCAAGTACACTAAACTTTTCGGTGAAAATTATTCGGCGTATCAAACAGAGAATTAATGACATCCCATCAGTACAATCATTTGAGAGAAAAAGCTTTTCACCCTGAAGCTCTATAAATACCGAAGGCCACCTTCGTTAAAGGAGTTCAGTTCAGTTCTATTCCAGCTGAGCCATATAAAGAGTTCACCATACAGAATATAGTTAGCCTAGAAGGCGGAGGCGAGAGAAGAGAGAAGACGCCAGAAGATCGATCCTGGTCAGCTCGAAAGAGTGTCGGGAAGCGTTGAGAATGGAGAGAGGGCCGACTCTTACGAAAGCAAGAATATTCTTTGAGTAGAGTAGAGAAAAATAGTGTAAAAGCCTTGGAAAGCAAGAAATTGCTACCAGGCTCCCTTTTTTTATTTCCCATTGTCATTCTGTATTTTGATTTCATTTATAGAATGGAACCTGCATTTCTACATCCGTTCACTCTCTCTACATTACGCATGAGTAACTAAACTTTCGAATGGGTTGAGAAGTACTTAGCTAGCATGACCTAAAATATTCATTGTATGCGATCATCTTGTCTTATGTTGCGTCCATCACCCATTTAGAGCTACTCGAGAGAGAGTCTAAAGAAAGAACCTAAGACTTAAGAGAGCTAGCTTAGAATCTAGACTTGAGAAAGCAAGATTAGATCCACATGAGCAAGAGATGAGATAAGCTTTGTTTGCTAACATGCATCGCATGCACCCTAGAAATAGGTTATGGTAGTATGTGGTCACCTTGGGTATGTGTGTGTCATTCATCATTGCATAGACAAGAATAGAGGCTTAGACATAAGTCCTATAGACATCATCGCATATAACGCATGCGTTCTAAAACTAGGAGCTATAGCATTTTCATTGAGAGATGACTTGCTATGTTTGTATGTAGCATGATTGCATAATGTGAATGCAATCTTAGGAAGTGTTAGCTAAAACTCTTCTCAACCTATTCCCCTGCATACTCATTGTATCTTTTGTATTATTGACTCTTTTCTCAATTCTGCCACATAGAATCTATACATTAAACAAACATACCAACCAATGCATTGTTTTATTGGTCACCACAAAGAAATCTAAAATCATCGTCGCATACTGTCTCCATAGTCCCTATGTTCGACCCTAGGCTTACTAGAGCAACTTAGTAGGGTTTATACTTGGATCTTGCTAAGAAAACTTGCATGCACAACGCATACACCACCATCGAAATTTAAACCATTATTTCATCGCATTAACCATGCATAAAGTTTTTGGCGTCGTTGTCGGGGACTACGACAGTACAAGTTTGTTCTAACGGTAACTTTCTAATTTTCTTTGCAGACTTTCCATCTCTGTGCACTGCTTCTCCTTAGGTAAGGGAAGAAGCTAAGGAGAAGCGGACGTTGTATGAGAGAAGGACAAAATCTTGAGCCGGATTATGACCAGAGATTAAGAGAACTTTCTGAAGAAGAAAAAGAAACAGCCGCCAACGACAACAAGAGAAAAATCCCAATATGGCCAAGCAACTAGAAGACAGAGCATCAAATGCAAATAATATCATGGCGAATCCCATCCTCTTGGCGAACGATCGCAATAGGCCCATCTGGGACTATGCGTCGCCCAACCTTTATGATTTCTCACAAGGAATCATAAGGCCTGCCTTAGACGGATCGAGATTTGAAATAAAACCGGTGATGCTACAGATGATTCAAACTACCGAACTGTTTGGTAGTAGGCGTGGCGAGGATTCGCATGCCCACCTCCGGAGTTTTATTGAGATCTGCAATACGTTTGTGTTCCCAAACATATCTGCTGAGGAGGTTCGATTAACACTATTCCCATTTTCATTGCGTGACCATGCACGGAAATGGGATTATTCTCTCGAACCAGGGGAGATTACATCATGGGAACAAGTAATGGAGAAGTTCATGAAGAAGTACTTCCCCTCGATAGAAAATGCCAGAAGTAGGAAGTTGATCACTAATTTTGAACAGGATATTGATGAATTGCTCAGTGATGCCTAAGCGAGGTTTAAAAGGTTGGTAAGAGATTGCCCGCATAATGGCATACCAGATTGTTTATAGATGAAAATTTTCTACCACGGTTTGAACCCTACATCATAGACGGCTGCCAATGCGGCAACAGTCAGAGGTCTGTTTGACAAAACATATGATGAGGCTAAGAACATACTTGATCGCATTTCAAAAAATCACGAAGACTGGAGAGAAAGCGATCAGAGACTGAGAATTAAAGACAGCGACGCAAATAATGGGACCATCGCACCCCTGCAAAACCAAATGACTACAATGATGAATTTGATACAAGGAATCGTAATCAGCAGCCCAGGAACGCAAAGAGGGCAGGTCAACGCAATCAACCAAGCGAGCACAAGTTGTGCTACTTGCGGTGAAGGCCATCCAATGGAAGAGTGTCCGAGGAACCCACAGTCTGTCTATTTCGTGAATAATAATCCATTTTCCAACACGTACAACCCTGGGTGGAGAAACCACCCTAACTTCACGTGGAAAAATCAACAACAAAATTTCCAACCAATGGCGCAAAAAGAAGGGCCACCAGGATTTTTTCCACAAATAAACAATCAAACGTAAAATCAAGCTAACAGTTCGCAGGCGCCGCAACCTTCATCTTTGGAGAGCTTACTGAAGCAATATATTGAAAAGAATGAAACAATGCTTCAGAACCAAACAATGTCTATCCGTAATTTTGAAATTCAGATAGGACACATTGTGGGCGAACTCAAGAGTAGACTGCAAGGGACACTGCCGAGTTCAATAGAACTCCTGCGCAACCCAGGGAGTACGGGAAAGGAGCAATGCCAAGTTGTGACATTACGAAGTGGAAAGACAGTGGCGGAGGAGAAGAAGAAGCCAAGCCGGACTGCTCCAATTGCGATGGAACCACAGACCCCGTTGACTCAAGAAGAAATAGAAGAAAAGAAGGCGATGGAACTGGAGATTGCGTCCACTTCGAAGTCGAAAGAACAGGGAACCCTGAAAATACAACTGCCACCATTCCCCCAGAGACTTAAAAAGGAGAAAAATGATGAAGTGCAGTATCAACGCTTTATGGACATGCTGAAACAGTTGCATATTAACATTCCTTTCTGATAACGGGCAGAAATGCACGTTATCATAGTGCTAAGATCTTAAACAATGTTGGATTGCATTGATGAAATATATTACTTTGCGTCCATTAAGCATCAATTTCGTAATATTGCAGTCGCATGCGTTCAGCGCATTAGAACTATTGATTTTTGTATTTTTGTGCAGAATATGCGTTAACGCAATGCAAATATTGCGATTATAGGAATTCATTGGTCGAGCGCAACTTCATCGAAAGGCTTTTCGTTGATCGTGCTCGCAAACATTCGCCTGAGAAGGATCGTCGAAACTTGGTCAGCGCAACATGGTGGGCACATCTGGGTGAAAGGCCAATTAAGAGCGATGGGACAGAAAGCTGATGACTGTCAAATCCAAATTAAGTTGACAGCCGATAACGGTCACAAAGTACATTCAGCTTTATCGATAACAATCATTCAGCGCGTCAATCAGGAATTAAGGCTGTTCCATCGTACAATCGAGAGAGAGAAGCCGACTTTCACCATTGATGATCTAGAAATACCAAGTGTATTCTTCAGAAAAGGGGTTCACCGTTTTTACAACTAGTTTCTTCTGTTCATAATTTTCCTTTCCATTTAAGGTGGAGCAAGAGAAGAGTGGTGGCGTCAGAGATTGCTCAGGGCAACTCGAAAGAGAACCTTGGGGCGTAAGAGCAGAGACCGGGCTGACTCTCGCGAGAGCGAGATTATTTTTAGAGCACGATTAGAAACAGTGTAAACGCCTGGCAGCAAGAAATTACTACCAGACTCTTTATTATACTTGCATTGTTATTTGTACTTCATCTTCACATCTATTCAATAGAAGTTCTATTTCTACATCTGCTCACTCTCTTAATACACATGAGTAGCTAAACTAGTTGAATGGGTTGAGAAGAACTAAGCTAACATGACCTAGGAAGTTCATTGCTTGCGATTGTCTTGTTTTATGCTGTACAAAATACCCTTTAGAGTTACGTGAGAAAGAGTCTAAAGAAAGAACCTAATGTCTGGAGAGAGCTAGGTTAAAATCTGGATTCGAAAGAGCAAGATTAAGCTTGTATAAACAAGAGGGACTTAGAGATAAGCTCTGTTTGACAACTTGTGTCGCATGCATCCTAGGGATGGGAATGATATTATGTGGTCGCATATTTGTGTGGATGTCATTTTGTCAACGCATAAATAGGAATAGAGGTTTATGTGTAAACCCTGTAAACTTATCGCATATATATCGCATGCGTTCTAGCCTTAGAAGTCGTGGTATTCGCATCGAGAGGTGAGCATGTAGCATGATCGCAAGCATGAACGCATTCTAGGGAGTGTTAGCCGAAACCTTTCTCAACCCGTTTACCGCATATTCATCACATTTCCCATTTACCAACTCTTTCCAAACTCCACCGCATTTGTTATTTAATTTTAATCAACACAATCAACAAACCAAACACTTTATTTATTTTCCTGGTTACCGCAAAGTTTTCATCAAAATTATTAACGCAATCTATTTTCACAAGTCCCTGTGTTCGACCCTAGACTTATCAGGAAACTCAAAGGAATTTACACTTGAATTCTGCTGGGGAAACTTGAGTGCATAATGCAATTTCATCAATACATATCATCCATATTTCCATTTTATAAAATACAGCATTAAGTTTTTGGCGTCGTTGCCGAGGACTTCAGAAAAATAGTTTGTTCACGGTAATTTTTTTATTTCTTTACAGGACTCTCAATCTCTGGCAAATTACGATTCGGAGGTTGAGAGGACTTTTAGAAGAAGATTAAGAGACCGCCAACAACAACAAGAAGAAACACCAAGAATGGCGGAGCAACCAGACACAAGGGCCACTAATGCAAATAATATAATGGCCAACCTCATCCAACGCAAATAATATAACACAAATAATATAAAGAAAATAATAAAATTTCCATTTAAAACCTTGATCCATCTAACGCCGGCCTCATGATTCCTGGACAGAAATCGTAGAGGTTAGGTGACGCATAGTCCCGGATGGGTCTATTGCGATCATTCGCCAGAAGGATGGGGTTGGCCATTATATTATTTGCGTTAGCGGCCCTTGCGTCTGGTTGCTCCGCCATTCTTGGTGTTTCTTCTTGTTGTTGTTGACGGTCTCTTAATCTTCTTCTAAAAGTCTCTCAATCTCTGGGTCGTAATTCGCCAGAGATTGAGAGTCCTGTAAAGAAATTAAAAAAAATACCGTTAACAAACTTTTTTGTTGAAGTCCCCGGCAACGACGCCAAAACCTTGATTCTGTATTTTATGAAATGGAAATATGGATGATCTGCGTTGATGGAATTTCGTTGTGCACTCAAGTTTCCCCAGCGGAATTCAAGTGTAAATTTCTCTGAGTTTTCTGGTAAGTCCAGGGTCGAACACAAGGACTTGTGAAAATAGATTGCGTTGATAATTTTGATGAAAACTTTGCAGTAACCGAAAAAATAAATAAAGTGTTTGGTTTGTTGATTGCGTTGATTAAAATTAAATAACAAATGCGATGGAGTTGGTAAACGGGAAATGCGATTAATATGCGGTGAACAGGTTGAGAAAGGTTTCGCCTAACACTCCCTAGAATGCGTTCATGCTTGCGATCATGCAACATGCATACAACAGTAAACCACCTCTCGGTTCGAATACCACAGCTTCTAAGGCTAGAACGCATACGATATATATGTGATAAGTCTACAGGGTTTACACACAAACCTCTATTCCTATTTATGCGATGACAAAATGACATTCACACAAATATGCGACCACATAATATCATTCCCATTCCTAGGATGCATGCGACGCAAGTTGTCAAATAGAGCTTATCTCTAAGTCCCTATCTCTTGTTTATACAAGCTTAATCTTGCTCTTTCGAGTCCAGATTTTAACCTAGCTCTCTCCAGACATTAGGTTCTTTCTTTAGACTCTCTCTCAAGTAACTCTAAAGGGTATTTTGTACAGCATAAAACAAGACAATCGCAAGCAATGAACTTCCTTGGTCATGTTAGCTTAGTTCTTCTCAACCCATTCAACTAGTTTAGCTACTCATGCATATTAAGAGAGTGAGCAGATGTAGAAATAGAACTTCCATTGAATAGATATGAAGATGAAGTACAAATAACAATGCAAGTATAATGAAGAGCCTGGTAGCAATTTCTTGCTGCCAGGCGTTTATACTGTTTCTACTCGTGCTCTAAAGATAATCTCGCTCTTGCGAGAGTCGGCTTGCTCTCTACTATTACGCCCCAAGGTTCTCTCTCTAGTTGCCCTGAGCGATCTCCGACGCCACCACTCTTCTCTTGCCTTGCCTAAAAATGGAAAGGAAAATTATGAACAGAAGCAACTGGTTGTAAAAACGGTGAACCCCTTTTCTGAAGAGTGCACGTGGTATTTATAGAGCATCAATGGTGAAAGGGGGTTTCTCTCCCTCGATTATACAGATGGGATAGCTTTAATTCCTGATTGATGTGTTGAATGATTGTTATCGATAAAGGTGAATGTACTTTGTGACCGTTATCGGCTGTCAACTTAATTTGGATTCGACTGTCATCAGCTTTCTGTCCCATCGCTCTTAATTGACCTTTCACCCAGATATGCCCACCATGTTGCACTGACCAAGTTTCGACGATCCTTCTCAGGCGAATGTTTGCGAGCACGATCAACGAAAAGCCTTGCGGTGAAGTTGCGCTCGATCAATGAATTCCTATAATCGCAATCTTTGCATTGCGTTAACGCATATTCTGCACAAAAATACAAAAATCAATAGTTCTAATGCGCTGAACGCATGCGACCGCAATACTACGAAATTGATGCTTAATGGACGCAAAGTAATATATTTCATCAACGCAATCCAACATTGTTTAAGATTTTAGCACTATGATAATGTGTATTTCTGCCCGTTATCACTTTCACTGAAGCGATTGAACAAATGCCCAAGTATGCAAAGTTTCTGAAGGACATGGTGATGAAGAAAAGAAGCACTGGTAAGTTCGCAATGGTGGCATTGATGCAAAGTTCAAAATCCATAATTCCACCGAAAATGGGCGACCCTGGAAGTTTCACAATACCCTGCTCAATTGGAGGGTTATATATTGGTAAAGCGCTTTGCGATCTCGGGGGCAACATCAACTTAATGCCCCTTTTGATCTTTAAGCAGCTGAATATGGGGCAGTTGGCGCCCACGATGGTGACTCTCCAGCCAGCTGATAGATCCCTTGTGCATCCACAAGGGAAGGTGAAGGATGTCTTGGTCACGATTGACAAATTTATATTACCAGCAGACTTCATCATTCTGGATTATGAAACGGACAAGGATGTACCAATCATACTAGGGCGACCATTTTTATCCACTGGTCGCGCTCAGATTGATGTGTACAAAGGAGAAATCAACTGAACGTGAATGGATAGAAGCTCAGGTTTGATATTATCAGAGCCATGAAATATCCGGAAGAAGAAGACCTCACTGAATCCGATGAGGAACCTAGTTTAAAAAGAAAAGTCTGAAGATGAAAATGAAGATGAGGATGCGACCACATCCATAGTAGCCTGCAATGTGATCATAGAAACAACAACCAAAGAAGACAAGCTGGCAATGAATGAAGAAAGAAAAACACCAAAACCATCCTTGGAACAACCACCAACAGTAGAGTTGAAAACCATTCCAAACCACCTAAAGTATGCTTTTCTGGGGCAGAATGAAACGCTTCCAGTAATAACTTCCTCTTCAATTCATGAAGATCAAGAAAATGCACTGCTAAGCATCCTGAGAAAATACATAAATGCAATTGGCTGGACGCTAGCAGACATTAGAGAAATTAGCCCCGCATATTGCATGCACAGGATTCGTCTCGAGGATAATAAAAAAGGATCGATCGAACATCAACAGAGACTCAACCCTATGATGAAGGAGGTCTTGAAAAAGGAGATAATCAAATGGTTAGACGCAGGGATTATCTATCCAATCGTCGACAGCATGTGGGTCACTCCCGTGCAATGTGTGCCAAAGAAAGGAGGGATGACGGTAGTCTCAAATGCAAACAATGAACTAATACTTATGAGGACCGTCACTGGCTGGTGGATTTGTATGGACTACCGCAAACTGAATGTAGTGATAAAGAAGCATCATTTCCCTTTACCTTTTATCGACCAAATGCTAAACCGCCTAGCTGAAAATGATTACTACTACTTCTTGGATGGATATGCCGGCTATAACCAAATCATGATTGCTCCTAAATATCAAGAGAAAACCACACTCACCTGCCCCTATGGAACATTTGCTTTTCGACGCATGTCGTTCGGCCTATGCAATGCACCGAGCACTTTTCAGAGGTGTATGATGGCCATCTTTTCTGAGTATCTTGAATATTCTGTAGAAATTTTCATGGACGACTTCTCAGTGTATGGGCAAACATACGAAGTCTATCTCAACAATCTAGAGAAGATACTGAAAAGATGTAAAGAGATGAACCTTGTGCTAAACTGGGAGAAATGCCATTTCATGGTGAAGAAAGGTATTGTGCTTGGGCACAAAGTCTCCAAGGATGGGCTGGAGGTGGACAAGGCGAAGATCGAGACCATTGAAAAGCTTCCACCTCTAGGGAATGTAAAGGCTGTCAGGAGCTTCTCAAAGATTGCACGACCATTGAATGCGTTGCTGGAGGCAGAAAGAGCATTTGACTTTGATGATCAATGCTTCAATGCATTCAAGATACTGAAAAACGCATTAACAACCGTACCTGTGTTGATTGCACCGGACTGGACAAAGCCCTTTGAACTAATGTGCGACGCAAGCGGATATGCGATAGGAGCAGTGCTGGCGCAAAAGAAGAAAACAATGCTACACCCCATCACGTATACGAGTAAAACCTTGAACCCTGCTCAAACAAATTACACTACCACAGAAAAAGAATTGCTTGCTGTGATATTTGCGTTGGAAAAATTCAGAGCTTACTTGCTGTGAACTAAAGTAATAATTCATACTGACCACTTGGCGATAAAATATTTGATGACAAAGAAAGATGAGAAGCCGAGATTGATTTGATGGGTTTTCCTCCTTCAAGAATTCAACATGGAAATCATTGATCACAAGGGGACGGAGAACCAAGTCGCGGACCATTAATCCAGACTAAAAAATCTAGAAGTTGACCGCAACCAGTCAGAGGTGAACGCAACTTTCCCAGACGATAAGCTATTTAAATTGAAGAACTACCATGGTATGCGGACGTGGTCAATTTTCTGGTTTGCGAACAATTTCCTGAGGATTACACAACCCACCAGAAAAGGCGGCTCAGACATGAATGTAGATCATATTATTGGGACGAGCCAAATCTTTATAAGAGTGGGTCAGACCAGATTTTGCGCCTATGCGTAACAGACGCTGCTCACCAACGCATATTATCACAATGCCATGACTCGCCATATGGAGGACACTTTGGAGGCCAACGCACAGCAGCAAAGGTGTTACAAATTGGGTATTTTTGGCCAACTTTATTTAAGGACGCAAGAGACTATGTAATGAAATGCGACTGGTGCCAACACACGGGAAACATTTCATGGAAGCATGCGATGCCCATGAACATCATCTTAGAATTGGAACTGTTCGACGTCTGGGGCATAGACTTCATGGGACCATTTCCACCATCAAATGGTCACAAATACATTCTATTGTCCGTCGACTATGTTTCCAAATGGGTAGAAGCGGTATCGTACGTTGCAAGCGATGCGACGGTAGTCTCCAAGTTCTTAAGGAAAAATATTTTCACTCGTTTTGGCACTCCACGTGCAATAATAAGTGATGAAGGCTCTCACTTTGTTAATCACATCGTCAACAATTTGTTGCCCAAATATAATATCCTCCATAAAGTGGTCACCGCATACCATCCACAAACAAATGGTCAAGCTGAAGTGTCCAATAGAGAAATCAAGCTGATATTAGAGAAGGTGGTAAAATCTTCACGAGAAGATTGGGCAATGAAGCTGGATGATGCCTTGTGGGCATACAGGACCAGCTATAAGACACCTATAGGCATGTCCCCGTATGTGCTGGTGTTCGGAAAGGCATGTCATTTACCGCTTGAGCTGGAGCATAAAGCACTGTGGGTAGTGAAAAAACTTAATTTTAACTTAAAGGCCGCAGGGGATGCAAGGAAACTTCAATTGGTCGAGCTAGATGAATGAAGAACTCACGCATATGAGAATGCCAAAATCTACAAGGATCGCGCAAAATGTTGGCATGACAAACAATTATGTGAGAAGAATCTTCAAGTCGGACAAAAGGTCTTATTATTCAATTCCTGGCTACGACTCATTCCCGGGAAATTAAAGTCACGCTGGTTCGGACCCTTTATAATTAGAGAGGTATTCCCGCATGGCGCGGTTGAGTTATCCAATGACGACGAGACCAACACATTCAAAGTCAACGGGCAAAGAGTCACGGAGAAGACTTGCACCGCGAAAACACCTCCGTGTACATGAGGAATTCTGACTAAAGAAGAAGTGGGTAGTCCTTGCACAATCATGCGATTCGGTTTCATCAGGGACGTAATTTTTGTGAAGTATCTGTTGAAACCTTCAATTCATGAACTTAATTCTACCTCTTTAGAATAATTATCATTTCTTTATCCTTTTCATCCTTTCAAAAAAAAAAAAAAAAAAAAAAAAAAAAAAGAAGAATTTTTACTGTCTTTTATTTGACCCTCTCGATGTTTTCTTTGCAATGATCGTGGTGAACGATTGCAGAGGAGTTACACGAAAGACGCAACTAGTTTATTCCACCACCGCAATCGAAGACAGTAGTTCGCCGCAAAGAAGGATATGATCACAAATAATGCGGGCGACAGAGCAAATTTGGGGGTTGTATCTTTCCTTGACTTTTTTAATTCCAAATTTTGCACTATCGCATTTCAATTTAACTTTGATAATTTTATCATCGCATCCTTTTTAGTCGATGCAATCATTAAATATTGATTACTTTAGTAAGTCACCACATTATTTTTCTTTGCCAATTATAATTTCAATGATGAAGCGCATGCCTCTATTTTTCATCACTTGCACTAGAGTCAACTTAATTTCAGGACAGTCAATGCATGAAATATTTCTAAAAGTTAGTGGTTTACCATCTTTCTTTCAAACTGACTTTTAAGAAACCTCCTAAGAGCATCACATGAATTCTTTCAATCTTTTGGACATTACTGCATTTAAATTTAGGGGTGCGGTATTCATTTTCAACCTTTCTAATTTAGGCATTACAAAAAAAAAAAAAAAAAAAAAATCATATCGTTGCGATCAGATCCTACTTGTAGTTGGGTGTCCGTATGACACCCGTGGAGGCAAGCCAAAACGAAGGCAGGAATCATGACCAACACATAAATAAAATGATCGCAACTCTACTGCCAAATGAGCATGAGTTTAGACTGAGAAAGAGTGTCTTGCTTATAGTTGGATGCTCGTATGACATACATGGGGGCAAGCCAAAATGAAGGCTAGGCACTTGGATCAGCGCAAGGTCATAGAAAAAAATATCCAACTACGCAAGGATAAAAATCATTTGAAAACTCCCAAGTTGAAAAAAGTTTATTTATGAAATAAATCATGCGATGCCCTGGAAACAAGTAAAGTCTTTTTGAAGGTTAAACTTGCAGTTCCTAAATTTTAGAAATGTTTGAAGAAGAGACCTGAATAGGAATTAAGGAGATTTTGGTACATAGGATTTGAATAAGGCACCTCTGTGAGATCAATTCCGGTTAACCTGACTCCGCCTTATCTATAAGATCGTGTCTAGTCTGCCTGGCTTTGCCTTATATACGAGATCAACGTTGCTCCGCCTGATTACGCCTCATATGTGAGATCAAGTCTTGTCTTCTTGGTTTTGCCAAATCTGAGAGATCAAGTCTAATCTAACTAGTTCTGCCTTATATGCGATATCATGTATGATTTGCAAGGTGCTGCCTCATCCATGAGATCAAGTCTTGTCTGCCTAGTTCTACCTCCACTGCACAATCAAGTCTAGTCTGCTTTGCTTCGCTTTATCTGCACAGTCATGTCTGGTCTGCTTCTTTCGCTTCATCTATGTAATCAAATCTAATCTACTAGGTTCCACGTCCAGTCTGCTAAACTTTTCCTTATATGCAAGATCAAGTCAAGTTTTCTTTGCTTCATCACATCCACAAGATCGAAGCCAACGGAACACTGAGATCATAACCGGTAGAGCACTAAGCTTGAAACCGATGGAACACTCAAGTCAAAGGCTCAAGCCAAATCCAATGGAATCCTCAGGTCGCGCACTAAGATCAAAGCCAACGAAACACTGAGATCAAAGCTGGTAGAGCACTAAGCTTGAAATCGACGGAACGCTCAAGTCAAAGACTCAAGCCAAGTCCAACGGAATCCTCAGATCGTGCACTAAGATAAAAGTTAATGGAACACACTGATATCATAGCCAATAGAACACTGAGCTTGAAGCTGACGCAATGCTCTAGTCAAGGGCTTAATCCAAAACTGACGAAATCGTCAGGTCTCAGACTGAGATCATGATTACAGGAGGAATGCAAAAATTAAATCCCCAAACTACCGCCCGTTCTATTCTTTTCTATATAAAAAAAATAGAGAGAGGGCGTCATCTACCATGTTAAAAAAAGAAAGAAAGAAAAAAAGAAAGTAATAAATTTCTTAAGTGAATAAATATATAATAAACGCGGAGGAGTTGGCAACCACCTCTACAAGTTACATAGTCACCCACATAGGGGTTTTGTCAAATAGAAGTCAGATCATTGTTGGCGGAGCTGGTGACCACCCCTACAGGCTACACATTCACAAACATAGGGGTTGTATCTAACAAGAATCAGGTCAATGTTGGTGGAGCTGGCAAACACCCCTACAGGCTACACAATCACCCACATAGAGGTTGTGCCAAGTAAGAATCAGATCATTGTTGGCAGAGCTAGCGACCACCCCTGTAAGCTACATAGTCATCGACATAGGGGTTGTGTCTAGTAGGAGGCAGATCGTTGTTGGGAAGCTGGTGACCACCCCTATAGGCTACACAGTCACCCACATAGGGCTGTGTCTAACAAGAATCAATTCGTTGTTGGTAGAGTTGGCGACCACCCTTGTAGGCTACATAGTCACCCACATAGGGGTTGTGTCTAGTAGGAATTAGATCGTTGTTGGTAGAGTTGGCGACCACCTCTACAGGCTACACATTCACCCACATAAGGACTGTGTTTAGTAGGAATCACATCATTATTGTCGAAGCTAGCGACCACCTTATAAGCTACACAGTCCCCCACATAAGGGTTATGTCTAGCAGGAGTCAGATCGTCGTTTGCGGAGTTGGCGACATAATCACCAACATAGGGGTTGTATCTAGAGTATAATCAATTGTGAGCAACTTTGGTGACGGTCTCATTGCAAAGAAGGCAAGCATATCAAACATTCAAGAATATATCCACCACGAGTATACAAAAAGTATGATTCTTAAACTAAATAAATAAATATGAGAATAAAAGAAGAAAAAAAGAAAAAGAAAAAGCGAGATAAAAAGGGAAAAAGGAAAAAAGGAAAAAAAAAAAAAAGAAGAGGAAAAAACATGAAAAGAAAAAAAAAAGAAAAAACAGAAAAAAGGAAAAAGAAACAAGAAATCAGAAAGAATAATAAAAAGAAGAAGAAAGGAAGAAGGAAAAAACAGGAAGAAGGAAAAAAAGAGGAGAATAGAGTAGAGTGGAAGATGAGAATGAAAAAAATGTATGTTGTGAGCCCTATTTATAGAGGTCAAGATAGATTCAAATTCCTAATTTAATTTGGATTTCCTGCTAAAATCTTATCTCCTTAAAAGATTTTGATAAGATTTGAATAAAAATATCTTAACTTTTAAATTTGAATTTAAAATAGATTCAAATTCCTAATTTAATTTGGATTTCCTGCTAAAATCTTATCTCCTTAAATGATTTTGATAAGATTTGAATCAAAATATCTTAACTTTTAAATTTGAATTTAAAATTCTTTGTGGGTTTGAATGGATTAACATTAAATCAAATGATATCAAAATCCATTTGCATCAATTTTAAATTTGGGCCTATTCCAAATTTTATCTCAAATTCATCCATATTAAAATTTGGTCATATTCCAAATTTTATCTCATATTCAAATCTAGTTTAGCCTCAATTCAAATCAAATAAAGGGTAAAATCTCAAATTTATTTCAAATTAAAATTTGTTCATATTCAAAATTTTATCCAATATTCAAATTGTTCAACTTTAAGTTTAAATTGTGAATAAAATCTCAAGTTAAAATTTGACCATATTCTAAATTTTATTCCATGTTCAAGTCACCTAAATTTAGCCTTCTATCTTCGAAGCAACATTAAATTAAGGATAAAATCTCAAATTTATCTCAAAATAAAATTTGGTCAAATTCAAATCAAGTTTAGTTTTTATCTTCAATCCAAATCAAATTCGTTGGTAAAATCTCAAATTAAAATTTGGCAATTGGCCATATTCCAAATATTATCCCAAGTTCAAATCATTCAAATTATACTCTAACCAAAATTAAATTACGGATAAAGTCTCAAATTTATCTCAAAATAAAATTTGGCCATATTTCAAATTCTATCATATTCAAATTAGGTTTAGTTTTTAACCTAAATCCAAATCAAACTGAGGGTAAGATCTCAAATTTATTTCAAATTAAAATTTGGCCATATTTCATACTTTATCGTAAATTCAAATTGTTCAACTTTGAGATTAAATTATGAATAAAATCTCAAGTTAAAATTTGCTCGTACTCCAATTTTTATCCCATGTCCAAATCATCCAAATTTGGCCTTCTATCTTCGAATCAAAATTAAATTAGAGATAAAGTCTCAAATTTATCTCAAAATAAAATTTGGTCATATTCCAAATTTTATCTCAAATTCAAATCAAGTTTAGCTTTTATCCTCAATCCAAATCAAATCGGATGGTAAAATCTCAAATTAAAATTTGGCCATTGTTCAATTTTGAGATTAAATTGTGAATAAAATCTCAAGTTAAAATTTGGTCATATTAAAAAATTTATCTCAAGTTCAAATTATCCAAATTTAGCATTCTATTCTCGAAGCAAAATTAAATTAGGGATAAAGTCTAAAATTTATCAAAAATAAAATTTGTCCATATTCCAAATTTTACCTCAAATTCAAATCAAATTTAGCTTTTATCCTCAATCCAAATCAAATTGGGAGGTAAAATCTCAAATTAAAATTTTTTCATACTCCAAAATTTAACCCAAAGTCTAGTTAAACTTATATACTAAATTCGTACTAAATTCATAGTTTGACTGACACATCAATTGGGGTCAAATTCAAAAACAAATATTTAATTTTGATCCAACTTTATATTTTTCGAGATTCATCCATACATATATGTGTATAAATCTCGAAAGGAGACATTTATTGAATGTGAAATTTTGGACCAATTGAGCCCACAAAGCCCATCTGAGAACTCTAAATAGAAGGGTTCTCTACATTTATGGAGGTCAATAATTCTGCGTTCTAAAGAGCCTGGAGGGAATTATTTACAAGAACCTAACCACACTTAAGTGTGAAGTTCTTTAGAGATACAAGGAAGAATACTCCAACTTCGAGAACATGCACATGCTCCGCTTTCATACTTCAAGAACATCCACATGCTCCGCTTCCATACATCAAGCGTACGCATTCAACCGAGAGAGAATCACATCCGCATAATATCTACATCAACACAAGGTCAACTCCACGAAATACATTTCTACATAAGTTTCGTGTGAATACTGATGCTCTAAAAAGATCATCAAGCTCAAAGATAGATCATCCAAGAAGATCATCAAGCCCAAAGATCGATCATCCAAGAAGATCAAAAAGCCCAAAAGTCGATCGTGCTAGAAGATTCCAAAGTTGATCAGAAGATCATCAAGACCAAAAGCCGATCATCCAAGAAGATCAAAAGTCCAAAGGTTGATCATTCTAGAAGATCATCAAGCCCAAAGGCCGATCATCCAAAATGATCAACAAGTCCAAAAGCCGATCATCAAAAAAGATTATCAAGCCCAACGGTCGATCATCCAAGAATATCAATAAGCCCAATAGCCGATCATCCAAGAAAATCAATAAGCCTAAAAGCCGATCATCCCAAAAATCATCAAGCCCAAAGACCGATGATCTTTAACCCAACGGTCTCATCCCAAAACATCATCAAACCCAAAGACCGATCATCTTAGATGATCAACAAGTCCAAAGGTCAATCATCCAACAAAGATCATCAAGCTCAACAAAGATCATCAAACTCAAAGACCGATCATCCAAAAAAATCAACAAGACCAAAGGCCAATAATCCAAGAAGATCAACAGACCCAAAGGCCAATCATCCAAGAAGATCAACCAACTTAAAGACTAAATTTTATTTTGAAAGCATCAAAAAGTTATGTATTAGAGATTGTATTTGCAAACATGTGTATTTTCCATAAGCAAACAGTATATTTATGCATTGTTCTAAATCCTATAAGTATAAACAAAAAACCCAAGTTCACTGTTCAGGAGATAAGACCCTCCTGACTCAGATGGAGATCATAATGGGAGAGGGGTGAAAGGTTGTTGGTGTTCGAGATTGATTTTCCTTTGTTGTGCGCCCCAGTCAATGCATCAATGCAAGTCCCTGTTGGTTTTGGAATGTTGTTTTCCTATTCACTCATGTTCATCGGTTCATTAATGTATATCTTAGGTCATCTAGGTGGCTTTTCAATCAACCCCCATTTTGCACTAGGCGCTGTCTGGTTGTTCAATGACACTTTTGATGGATATTGCACGTTATTATCTATCTCTTCACAGTATTTACATATATGAGTTAGGAGGTTTATTATATAATCACACCATAAAGATATGTAATTGATTTACTTGTACACATCTCTGCAAGTATCCTCAATCTGGTGATATACAGAGTATCCCCATCCTCATGTAGCAGTCTTTACCATATAAACTTGAAAGACGTTGCAACAAACAGGTTAGTAAAACATATATATATGTATACTTTTGCAAGGAGAATTAAGTACTAAATGTACCTACCTTGATCTGTTTCACAGCCCCCACACATCTGACTGTTGCCTATTTTCCTCTACGATATAGTTGTTTTATGCGTTCATGAATAAAATGGAATCATAGTGTAGTAATCATGTGGCTGTGATTACCTTTACATTTTAAGCTTTGTTTATATTTCTCATATACTTTCTTTTCATCTATGGAACGGATTATATTATTGACTACGTCATCTCCTTCATTGAAACTTTCATTTTTCTAATACAAACATAGTTATCATTAGCTAATCATTTCAAGTAACTAGGTCAAGCTAAATTCGTATATGTACAAAAAGGTGCGTGGCTTTTGCCTTGTGCCTGACCATTTTCATCCTTGGTTGACTTTTTTGGCGCTGTTACGTTTGTGATTGGACCAATGTTATGTGAATCAGTTTGTGATGCTTGTTCTGTATCAGCATCATCTCCGTCGTCCTTTTTGTATTTCAAACCTAGATTTGTCTGTTCTCTATCAACTTCTTCTTTTTCATTTTTAGAGACGATAAGGGTTGTTGAATTCCCTCTCGTCCAATCAAATAGTATTCATAAACTTCGGAATCAAACTAAAACTATACTTATAGTTAGTATGCTCGATCCACAAGGAGCGCTTGTGTTTTTCTTAAATGATGGTTCAAAATTCTTTAGGTGACAGATTGGGGGGTGTGGGGGGCGAGGGGGGATGTTTGTGATTGCAATGAAATTAAATCACAGAGTAAGTAAATAGCAAGAATGTAAATAACGAGAATGTAAAATGGGATTTCAATTGATAAAAGGTCCAGCTTAGGGAATCAGATTCACCCATTCGATTGGTTGATCATAGAACACAAAAAATATGTTGCTTGCGATTCATGTGCTTAACCTACTTGCTCGAGCAGCGGAGACAAACACCTTAATTGGTTAATTAAGTTCTTAATTAAACTAAATGGTCGACTGATTGGGTTCAATAGAGTCTATAAGAATCTAGCATCCACATTAAGTCTAGGGAGTATAGCTAAGATGATAAATATCCAAGATAGCCTAAATTGCTAATTGATTTTGTTTTTTAATTGAATCAATCATACAATGTTGTATTAACACATGATTATATCTCACATATCATGCGTCATTCTCTAGCTTAACAATGGAAAGTGACCAAATCATTTACAAACTCAAAGCATAAAAGATGAAATTCATTCAAGAACCACAAAATCTAGAAAGCAACTCAGTACAATATAAGTTCTCATCACCAAATAAATGAGTTTTTATCCTAATTCTAAGTTAGAAGAGACTTACCCTAGCCACTCATAATGTGTCCAAGAGAAATCCAAGAGATTAATGTTCAAATACAAGTAAAATTGGTTGAAAAGGAAAAATTGCAGTTTTATATTCATATGTAATGTATCCTAATTCGAGGACTCTCGATGCTCAGGGAGGTGAAGGTGTCTGGGAAGTCTAGCAGTTAAACACGATTACTTTGGCCAATTACCCTTGTGACCTAAGGAGATTTCCTTAGTTAAGGCTTCTAATTTTCCCATAAAATACATACATAAACACTTAAAACATAATTACTCTCGTAATGATGTTTGAACTTGAACACACACTCACAGCCAAGTAGGGAATAGGAGAAGGATACAAGTGTTGGTGGCAAAATATATATATATATATATATATATATATATATACATATAATAATACTATTATTAGACTCAAGGGAAGAAATATGCTCTCTACAAAACTTTGCCCCACAGAGGAGATGGTTTCGACAAGTTCCATAATTTTGTAGATTATATTGAATAATCAGAATACATAATCAACCTTTTACAAACGTGAATAAGTAGACATCAAAAAATCAAGAAAAAAAAAACATAAAAAGAAAATTCAATAAAGAAAAATATAAATTAGGAATAAACCCTAATTTTCTTTAACACTTTCCCTCAAACTCAAGGTGGTGGTAGAATGGCAAACAACTTGAGTTTGTGAAGAAAGGATCTGAATCAAATCATCTAGGCTGAAAACAGAAACCTACGAAGGAACTTCTAGGCTGGTAATAGAACCCACAAAAAAACTTATATAGAAATCCGTGAAGAAAACTTCTGGGTTAAAAACAAATATACTCATAGAGAGATCTAAAACAAAACCCACAATGGCTCGATTTGAAAATGGAGAAAGATCATAGGGCAAAACATAAAATGTAGAATCAACTAAGTAGGTGAACCAAACCAAACCAAACTAAACCAAACCGGCCTAACTGACATGAATAAATCAGTCTAGTTGAATCGAACTAAGTTGACCAAGTTAAAAATGAGCCGAACTACCAGTTGAAAAAAAAAGGGACAAGACTTCACGTTCATAGGTTGATGGGAACCTAGAATGAGATAAACAGATGCGCGAAGAAAAACTTCGAACTAATGTGCTAAAAAATAGTAGCGACGACTGGCCAAGGGAGAGTGATTTCAGGTGGATGTAGGTGGCTAGCGTGGCGAACCAAAGCAGCATATCTGGGAGACGAAGGATGGTTCTGTTGGGATATATGCTCTAAAGTCTCGTAATTAATATGTTATTTGAAATAATCATTGATTATTTTACATATGCAATTATCCATTAAAGAAAGATCCAAGGCTATTTGATGAAATTTGAATAGTATGTGGTAGATATACAAGTGAATCATGTTCAAGTAATAACTTAAATGATCTGTAGTATATGGATTAAGACTAAGTTGTCCAGGTCACCCAATTGAAATAGGAACCTAACTAGTTAATTGTGATACATTTAGTGATTACTATTTCGCGGTCCAGTCTTATGCAAATTCATTGCATAGGATATCCCCACTCGCATGTCATCTACACGAATGCGTTGGATCATTGTGTTTGTATCAAATACAAAGTAGGTCATATCCATAGTGTTACCAAGATAAGGTACCTAGCCTTATCCCTATACTATAGACCATTTAGGCTGTATCTTGAACATCGATCCCTGTATGTCTCCACATATAACTCAAGACTCATAAGACAACCCTGGATGTTAGTTTATTGGATTTAGGGTTATTAAGACAAAATGGACAAATAGCATAGACAATAACATTTATTGAATTAACATCGATAACTCTTTATTGATGATGATCAATTAATAATGTTTACTATCTATGAGTTTTAGGGCATAAAACCTAAAAATTTTGTGCCATAGCATCGCGATACTATACCATAGCGTCGCAACACTCTGACACGAAGAGAAACAGACATTGTTTTTGTTGCATCGTAACGCTAGGGTAGAGCATTGCGACACTTCGAGACTGAGGTGCACGAGAAATTCATCTGTGCAGTCGTGGGTTCAAGCTAGATGTCCGATTTTACAACAATTTTTTCTTCTTTTTTTTTTGCATTTTTTAATTAGATCAATATAAATTAGTTATATTAATTTAATTAATTCTAGGGGTGTCAAAATTCGGTCCAATTTTCTGTTTAATTTAAAATTTTCATTTGATGTATGGTTAAATTAAATATATGTTGCATAATATATGCCATATAGATTTTATTTGAAAATCCTACCTTAGGATAAACATTATTCATGCATCATATTTAATATAAGCGTTATATTATATAATTGCATGAATTATTAGCATGTTCATGTATTTCTAATATAAGAGTTATATTATAAATGCATGTTTAATATAGTTACATTAATATTATATTATATTAGAGTTATATTATTAATGAAATGCATCATCATGCATAATTTATATAATAATTATATGATATGATAGCATGCATTAATAGCACGTCATTTATTTTATAACTATTATATTATATATAGTATGGATGAATGAATGTTATTATTTTATTTTCATTACTTTATTATTTAATTATTATGTGTGTCGTAATGAAATTGAGATGCATGAAGCATGACATCACTTTAGTACAAATATAATTGTTATATTTTTTTAAAAGTATGTCATTGATAATTTGTAGAAATACAAGTTATCGTAGCATTTTTCTTAGAATAATGAAGGAAGGAAAGAAGATTATGCCTCAATCATGCATAGAATGCATGCTAAATATCAAACTTGCACAGTATCTCAAAAGCACCCACTGACCGCATATCATGAGCATATTGCGCCAATAGTATTTATTTTGCAGATGACAGCAGAGACGCCGCATGCGTTGATATTTCAAAGAACAGATGATCGCATACCTTGGGAACTCTAAAACTGTACCAACGGATTTCTTGTCAAGCTTCCAGAACGTTGACCATGTTTGTAGTGCTGACATTTGCACCTACCACATTAGACGATGGCAATTTCTTAGAGTGGGAATCCCAATAAGGAACAACATGTGGCTCTATAAATAGAGTATTGACGCCAAGAAGAAGATCCAGATCATTAGAAAATTTTCGATCCATAGATTCTATGATTTCCAAGAGAGCAATCCAACTCCATCTTTCTCACCCCGATTCACCGTTGGACCCTTACTGGAGTAAGAGTCTGAGAGGGCCTTCTACATCTCGCTCAATCATCTCAACACCAGCAGCCTAGACATTCACCTGTTGAGAGCGAGAAATTGTTACCAACTACCTCTTCACCTTATTCTTTTATCAATTTGTGTTGTACTACACTATACTTCAAGAAATTATTCACTTGTATTCAACAACTATATTTCTATCTTAATATCATCGCTTTTTTTCATTCATCATTTCCTATATCTTTTCTTTCATTTTAACCTTTCCCATGAGTCACTAATCTCAACGAGGGTAAGGGGGAAGGTTAATATCATGAGCTAAGTATAATTTGAGGAAGTTGTCCTGTTTGCTTAATATATTATCATTTAAATGTTGGCAATGCTGGCCTATGAATACTCATAGATACGAGTAGCTATAACTAGCCTCTTGAGAAGGAAAGCAGTTGTGGAACTCGTTAAGCAAAACATGAAGTATTTCTATACATAGAAATAACCTTGTACTCATAACAACTTCATTCATGCATCATAGAGATATGATAAATGTGGTTGGCCATCAAAAGGTGTGCGGTAATTGAAAGTTGTGAGCCAGGATAAGTTCCTGCAATAATGCTTGGTGATGCAGTATTAATCTCCTCCCCAACCCTGACTTCTCCATACATTTTACCTTCACGTCAAGGCTATTTTTTTTCTACACTTTCTCTTTACTTTATCTCTCACGAGCATCTCTGCCAGTTTAGAACTATGTTAATCGCATGTTTTCAACCACATTCTTATAAATTTGTTACTTTGTCACCTACTCACACTTATCTGTCTCGATTGGTACAAATCTCCGTGTTCGACCTAAGGACACCTTGAGAAACTCATAATCAGGTTACACTTGACCTGAGAAGAGAAAGCTTGTGATCGATGCATGCTCACTATATTTAGACGCAGAATATTAATAATGCAAATACACCTTAGTGTAGATGAAAATCAACGCATATTTTGAGTGCAACAAGTTTCAGGTGCCGCTTTCAGGGATTTGGCTACTAATAAAGTATTTTATGTTTTTTGTGAATTCTGCTAGCACCCTTTCTCTTTTTGGAGTACTGTAAGCTTAAGAGACAAGCTGCAAACAGTATATAAGTACAGGAATAGAATCCAAGCTTAATTTGAAGGATTGCAGGGTGAAGATCTGCATGCCATCTTACAAGCTTCATGGAGATGTGCAATACATTCTCCATTCCAGGTGTGACACTAGAAGGGATTTTGTATCTCTATTCCCTTACACTTTCGAAGACGATACCAAGACATGGGCCTATTCCCTTAAGTCGAACGAGATAGTATCTTGGGATCAATTGATTGAACATTTTATGATGAAGTTTTTCCCTCTAGCTATTAATGCAAGGAAACAGCGAGATATTCTAAATTTTGAATAGGGAGATGCGGAAACCTTGAGCACTGCATGGGTCCGTTTCCGACTTCTTGAAAAGAATTGCCCACATATTGGTATTTCTAACTATGTTCTGATGGAAACATTCTATAATGCGCTGAATAGAGCCACACAGGCAGTTGCAGATGCCTCCACAGCGGGAGGATTCATGGACAAGAACTACAAAAAGGCAAAGGTTATTTTAGATCGAATTTCCAGGAATACGGATGCAGGTTGATGAT